>NC_066628.1:15496088-15640276 GCF_025201925.1 Gopherus flavomarginatus
GCACCCAAGTATCTTGAAAAACTGGCCTTAAGTCATTGCTGAAAATGGGCAAATAAGGGGCCTGGGCTGGTGTCCTGTGTTCTGTGGCACAGGTTAGAGGGTTTCCTTTTGCTTTTCTCTTCCTTTGGAAAGAAGCCTGGGGATGAAAGACACTAAGTCTTTGTCTATACTATAAGTTTAGGTCAAATTTAGCTGCGTTAAATTGAATTAGCCCTGCACCCATCCACACAATGAAGCCATTTACTTCGACATAAAGGGCTCTTAAAATTGATTTCTGTATTCCTCCCCGATGAGGGGAGTAGTGCTGAAATGGACATTGCCGGTTCAAATTAGGGTTAGTGTGGACGCAATTTGACGGTATTGGCCTCCCAGAGCTATCCCACAGTGCACCATTGTGACTGCTCTGGACAGCAATCTGAACTTGGATGCACTGGCCAGGTAGACAGGAAAAGTCCCGTGAAGTTTTGAATTTCATTTCCTGTTTACTCAGTGTGGAGAGCTGATCATCATGGGTAACCATGCAGTCTGAGAATCGAAAAAGATATTTTTATTTTTATTTCTTGATTTTCATTTTATATTATTTCATTTAATATTTGTATTGTATTTTGTTTGATACAGTAATTATATTAGTACAATTATTTAAATTTTCTAATTTTATATGATCACAAAGAGAGGATTTTTTTTGCAAAAATGTTCCATCAGAATTTTTTTTTCAGGTCTACATTTTATTCTTTTCTTCTTTAACATTGGTTAAAAAACATTAATTCTTTCTCTCCCATTTTGTTTGTGGCTGTCTAATCTGCCATTACTAATCCTTATTAACTGCTGAGTGAGGACCTGATCCTGCCTAGTGCTAATTTTACAAACTGGAATAATTCTGTTCAGTCTGAGCCTTCTCTTGCTGAAGTCAAAGATAAAATTTCCACTGACTTCAATAAGGTGACCAAGTGTGAAAAATCGGGATGAGGTTGGGGGGTACAGGAGCCTATATAGGAAAAACACCCAAAAATCAGGACTGTCCCTATAAAATTGGGACATCTGGTCACCCTAGACTTCAAGGACGGGATCTTTTGATTTCAACACGTTGACACTGGTAGCTCACTCGCCAGGTTTCGGTTTCAATCGCTAGACGTTGGTAAATGTCACAGAGACACTGAAACCAACAACATAAATGATTGGTCACAGATGGCATTAGCACAGCCTCCCCCGCGCCGTGCGCCAGCAGAGATGGGAGTCGCCGGCCCTGTGGCCAGGCAGAGACCCTCCGCTCCGAGCTGTCACTGGGGTGAGCGAGTGGGGCAGTGACAGTCGAGCTGCACAGAGCTCCCTGCACAGCCGCGGGGCTGGGGATACCCATCCCTGGTGTCAGGTGCAAGGCACGGGGCAGGCTGCAGTCCTGGCAAGACAGAGCAGAGATCCCCCCCCACAGGCTGGGCTGCGAGGAGAAGGAAGAGTCTGTGGCCGTCAGGGAGGCCACCTTAGTACTGGATGGCTTTTGCCCATCAAGGGAGCCATTTGGGGAGGGCTCCCCAGGAGCTGGAGGGTCATTGTCCTCCTCCTCCTCCCAGCTCTGGCAATGGATCTCTGCTCCACTGGGCTAGGGCAGCCAACTTCCCTGCCCCTTGCACCTCGGTGGTGCAAGGAGCCACCAGTGTCCTAATGCTCAGTGCTGGGTGTTACCCGAAATTGGGTCAGCTAGTAAGCTTAGGGAGGACTAATGACCCACCAGAGTTTGGCAGAAAGCAGCACGTTTATTATATTGATAACTAAGCTCAAAAGAAGGGGAGAGGGGAAGGTTGTCATACTCACACTCGTATACTCATGCTTCCAGGACAGGCATGGCAAGTGTCTCACGGCACAGTGATGGATGGTGTGATGAAGGTAGGTCTTCCCGAGGCACGATGGAATGCAACATAGTGAACCACTGGCCAGGTGGTCCTGGCGAAGGACCTCCACAAGAGGTACAAGTTTATGAGTGCACTGCTGAGCACATGGCCCCTTCCCCTTTTAAGGACCTGCTCATCATGGCCTGAGACTAGAGATGACTTGGCTGCATCTGGTTGGTCACACTCCACCTCAGCCAGTGTCCATGCAGTGTCCATGCATTGGGTGCGTGAATGCTGCCTAATTAGAGTCCCAGACATCTTGTCTATCTAGGACCTCTTCTGATCTTCCAGCTGTTTAAGCAGTCCATTCATCCCACAAGCATTCCAAGAAGGAGGGATCGGGGAAAGCCACTTCATAGATATTCAAAGAGGGAGAGGAGACAAGTGGCGGGTGCGGGAGAGTCTAACAGACCTTTTGAGCATACCGGTTATACACAGCATACAGATCACTGCTGCTCCGACAACACTGGGAGCCCCTGCAGCCCCGCTGTAAGCGCTGCCTGAATCCTGACCCCACCCCCACCCCACTCCCTGCTGAATTTCCTGCAACTGTAAAAATTAAAATAGTTTAAAATGGAGGAAGGGGAGAAATTAATAAAAATCAATATTAGTAGTGACAACTTGAGGGGGAAAGTATTCTGCCAGGCAAACTTATTGCCAATCTTTCCTCCCCTAGCACTGAGCTCAGCAGCAAATATCAGATCTGCTCTACCTACAACATGTCCCTAACCCTCTCCACCCCACAGCGAGGTCTGTGCCGGAAAGAAAAGTAAAATCATGTGTATAGCACCTAGGAAAGCTTCAAGTGCAATGTGGGATACCCTGGGGTTTGACGAGTTTGACTTGGGAGATGTTGGTTCAGTTCCCTTCTTTGTCACAAACTCTTTGTGTGACCTTCGGGCCAGATTTCAAAAGCTCTTCAGGTACTTAAAAATATACAATGGTGCCTGAGTAGGTACAGTACCTAACACCCATGGATTTCAAATCCCACTATGGGTGTCTCTGTCTTTAGGTGCTCAAACACCTCTATAAATCTGCCCCTCTGGGCATCAGGTCCCCATTTGTAAAGCAGGAATAGTAGCATGTCATGGGACAATGGGAGGATGGATACATTCAGTAGAGTGAGGTGCCCAGATACCACGGTGATGGGGGCCAGATAAGGAACTAAGATAGCAGTGACCTGACAGGTCTTTCCTTTTTCCAAATTCTGTCGTTTTGCTTTGGGTTGGGAGTTTGAGAAAGATCATTGCTCAGTTCCCCTTGGATTCCGTTGGAATCAGTTATGTAGCACAATTATATTGCTTCAAAAACCTCGAGCTTCAAGAAGCAGGCAGGAAAAGGCTGGTTTAACTTTAAGGTGGGTCAGTCGCAAGCCATAATCTCTGTTATCACCTCCTCACTCACCAAGATCCAGGTTATTCAGTCCATCTTTGCCTCCCACCACATCCACGTTCTTTCATTTACCAAGTAAATAGAACGTCAGAACCTAGAAAAGCTACTGGGGCTCCGTTGCCATATCTGTAACTTGCCCTGTGCATCATACCCTCTGCCAAATGGGGAAAATCTTCTCCGATTTGTTATATAGCCTTCTGTGGGAAGGTGCAATCTCCTGAGGCACCTCTGCTGTGGAGAATGTAACAAGCAAGGAAAAGTTGATATTTGGTTTACTTTTAGAAAATTTCAGTAGAGTCAAACTTCTAGTCTCAAAGGGAAAGTCACCATTTTATGCACTCTAATCCTAAAACAAATCTCTCTTTTTATTGAATGAATGCTATGGTGACTGTCAAGAAATAATGTATGAATTCTAAATATTACATCTGAGATATTTAGAGCTGACTGAGTGATTTAGACTTTGAGTTCCCATCTAATTCCCTGAGGCAGCTTTGGAAATTTCAGCATAGTTAGCTGAGCTTGCACTTTCTCTAAACAAACCTCCTATTGCCCTCAAAAGCACAAAACACAGGTACCCAGTCCCCATCCAGTAAGCTTACTCAATCAGTTCAGGTAACACTTTAAAAAGTGTCTAAGTGATTTAGGAGCCTAAATCTCATTTTCAAAAGTTTTTTAGTTTCTAAGGCTTAGCAGCTTAGGTCTTCACTGAAGGTCAACAGGTCTTAGGTTCCTAACTCACTTTTGATGTTTGCTTAAGTGTTTTTGAAAATGTTACTGGATTGTTCATCAGATAAAATGCAGGGACAACAATGTGCTTCACTCATTTAGGCTTTAGGGATTCAGAAATGGATAATGTACACAATAAACATCGAACTCTCATGACATTGCTCTGAGAGTTTGGCACCTAACTCCCTTAGGCTTCTTGGAAAAGCCTAGACCATGGAAGCATGAAGATTATAAAGTGTAAAGCTTCTTCCCAAATCCCTGACAAGTTTCTAGTATAAGTATAGGTTTCCCCCATCCTTTCATGTATTTATACCTGCTCCTGTATTTTCACTCCATGCATCTGATGAAGTGGGTTCTAGCCCAAGAAAGCTTATGCCCAAATAAATTTGTTAGTCTCTAAGGTGCCACAAGGACTCCTCATTGTTTTTGAAGTCTATAAGAGGGGCTCAGCGAGGGCGCTATTTGGCTGAAGGATGCCTGGAAGGAGCATTTTAACACTGAGCCACAGTGATGTGTGTTGCTGTAATGTGCTGAGCCTGGCAGTGTTTGTTTGCACTGTGCTCTGAACCTTGAAATGATTGATGTGTGTCCCCGAAAAGTAACACATTGTAAATCACTTTTTAAAGCAGCACTCGGTAAACTGACCAAACTGACATTGCTGAGCACTAACACAAGACGCCCACAAAAGTGTGTGTGTGTGTGTGTGAGTGAGTGAGAGAGACAGAGCATGAGTTGGGAAAGTGTATGTGTTGGTGGAGGGGAGGGTGTATGTGTGAGTGTAACACTTCTGCTCCCCTGAGTTGGCAGCAACAATGGCTGGGTTCAGTATCCAGGGGTTCCATTTCAATAATGCAGTGCAAAACCAGCTCGAGCCCCCACCCAATGACCTAAGACAATTACATACCACCCCCCCCGGGCGCCTCTAGGAGGCAATACTTCCCCTCTCGCAAGCACAGAGTCTGAGTGTAGCAAAATCCTTTTAATAAAGGAGAGAAACAATGCGGCATTACGTTGGGGAAACGCCATAAACAGGATTCATAACACAGACCATGAGCAAAAGACCCACCTCCAAGTAAGTTTGGCAGTGTCCTTTTCCCCTCAGGGTCTCAAGTCCAAATCATCCCAAGTCCAAACAACCCAAAAGTCTCTGTCCCTGGTCAGTGCCGCCCCAGAGTTCAGAAGTTCATCTGCAGAGATTTACTCCCCCAGCCTGGATGGAATTCGGGGGGGGGCACACGGATTGTTATGGGCACCTTACATGGGCCGAGGCCAACTGCCCACCTCTCTGTGGAGGTCTTCTGCAGCCTTCACCACAAACAGTTCTGCTCCACCAGCCGCTCCACTCCACTCCTCCAGCCGTCCCCGCTAACTGCTCTGTGTTAGGATATAGATATTCAGACCTGTCTGCAAAGGCCTATACCTTAAGAATTTAGGTGTATTCTTATCACTTAGCTAGTTATAGAGGTATAAAAGAAAGAATAAGAAATCACTGTCTGTGTAGTGGCCTTCTCTTACTGTGACAGTCTGAGGCCTGGTTCTTTAGCAGCCATAAACTGGGAAATGTATGGTCACGTCCTCACATTCCAAACTAGTCATATTAAAATAAGGCAATCTGGAACTGTTAGGAAGGTGATTCGATCTATCACCTCCAGAGAAAAGAAAGAGCCTAGAAATATAGTTTGATAGTTTTCTGTCTGGTAAGAACTCACTTAACAATAGACACAGCTGGAGAACCCTTATGTCTGTATAGATGTAGTTGTGAAATCCTTACTTCTGTATTGTTTTGTATGTTTATTTACATGGTCTCTGTCTGGTTCTGTGATTGTTTCTGTCTGCTGTATAATTAATTTTGCTAGGTATAAACTAATTAAGGTGATGGGATATAATTGGTTAGATAATCATTGTGACAAAGTTCCTCCTCTACCTTGGTGGGTCCTGCGCTTATTGGCGGATTTGCTCACCTCAGTGATCTTCCCCTCTTGTGCAACCCACAGTTTGGGTCAGCTCCTCCTGTATCTGATCAGGAGTTAGGAGCTTTGGGGGGGAACCCAGGTTCCAGCCCAGGGCCCTGTGGATCACAGCTGTCTATAGTGCCTCCTGTAACAGCTGCATGACAGCTACAACTCCCTGGGCTACTTCCTCATGGCCTCTTCCAACCACCTTCTTTATCCTCACCACAGGACCTTCCTCCTGGTGCCTGATAATGCTTGTCCTCCTCAATCCTCCAGCAGTATACTCTCTCAGTCCCAGCTCCTCATACACACTCCTTCTCTTCTGGCTGCTCCCTGCCTGACTGGAGTGAGCTCCTTTTTAAACCCAGGTGCCCTGATTAACCTGCCTTGATTGGCTGCAGGTGCTCTAATTAAAGTAGCTATCTAGAAAGATCTTAATTGTCCCCAGGTGCCTTGATTAACCTGGAGCAACTGCCATTTGGTTACCAGGGTCCTAGGGATCTGTTTAGCCTGGGGCTAACATACCTCTTTCTCAGTACTTTACTGTAGCCATCTGGCCTTGCCCCATCACAATGTGTTACAATACGTTAGGATTGGTTAGGTAAATTTTAGTAGAATGATTGGTTAAGGTATAGCTGAAAATATTACTATATAAATTAGGGGCAAACAGGAAGTAAGTTGGGATTCGAAAATAAGGAAAAGGAACTTAAATTTAAGCTTGCTGGAAGTTCACCCCAATAAACATCGAATTGTTTGCACCTTCGGACTTCGGGTATTGTTGCTCTCTGTTCATTCGAGAAGGACCAGGGAAGGGTGAGAGTGAAGGAATAAGCTCTCTAACAATCTGCTCCACAAACTGTTCCATGGGCTGCTCCATCAGCTGTCCATGAACCACTCCAGCTGTCCCCACAAACTGCTCAGCTCCACTCCACTGCGCTCACTGCTCCAAACATCCTGCAAACTGCTCTGCCAGCCACTTAGCAATATATCATCAGGCTCCCCCCGTAGTGAACACAGCACTCAGTGAGCTTGGCTCAGTAGCTTCAGCTCTTAGTGATTTCAGCCTGTAGTCGGGGAGCCCCACTGCTGGTGCACCCTTGGCCTAAAGTGAATTCAGCTAAGCAGCATTTAGCTAGATTCCTAATGGAATCAAAATTAGCTTTGCTATTCAGCAGTGGAGAGAGAAGAAGGTGCAATTGGTGCTCCAGGCCCTCAAAAGGGGCCCATACCATCAGGTACACACACCAGTCTCCAACCTTTCTCAATTCACCAGGTTTTGGAACTCATGTCCAGTGGTGAGCTGGGGCCAGTTCACATTGGTTCACAGGAACCGGCTGTTAAATTTAGAAGCCTTTTTACAACTGGTTGATCCAGGACAACTGGTTCTAAAAAAGCTTTTAAATTTAACAAAGGCTCAGGCAGCTGTCCACCTGGCCCCGGCCCCGGCCCCAGGTCCCGCCCCTTCCTCCTCTGAACAATCAGCCCTCTTTCTCCTCCTTCTCCCTTGCTTCCCGCGAATTAAATGTTCACGGGAAGCCTGAAACAACCAGCAGACAGGTAAGCTGGGCAGGGGGGGAGGACGCAAGGAGGGGTCCAGCCCGGCTCTGTGGCACTGGTCCCGGTGCTGGCTGAGCGACTCAGGCCCAGCTCAGGGAGTCAGGCCCCGCAGCGCTGGTCCTGGTCCCAGCTGAGTGACTCCAGCCCAGCTCGGCCCAGCTCAGGGAGTCGGGCCCTGCGGCACCAGTTCCGGTGCCGACCGAGCGGCTCTGGTCCTGCTCAGCCCAGCCTGGGCAGTCGGGCCCTGCGGTGCTGGTCCTGGTGCCGGCTGAGTGGCTCAGGCCTGGCCTGGGGAGTCCAGCCCCAAGACGCCGGTCCTCATCGTGGCCGAGTGGCTCCGACCTGACCCAGGGAGTTGGGCCCCGTGGCGCCGGTCCTGGTCCCAGCTGAGAGGCTCCAGCCCGGTCCGGGGAGTCGGGTCCCTCGACGCTGGTCCCTGTGCCGGACGAGCAGCTTCAGCTCGACCTGGCCTGGCCCGGGGAGTCGAGCCCTGCGGCGCTGGTCCTGTCCAAGGAGACCTGGCCCCAGCCCCAGACAGTGTGGTAAGGGGGCAGGGAGAAGGGAGGGGGTGTTGGAAGAGGGCAGGGGAGTTCGTTGGGTTGTGGGGGGTAGATAGGGGTCGAGGCAGTCAGAGGGCAGGGAACAGGGAGATTGAATGGGGGCAAGGGACCCGGATGGGCAGTCAGGAAGTTGGATGAGGTGGGGGGGGTAGTCAGGGACAGAGAGAAGGGGTGGTTGGATGGGGCAGGGGTCCCAGGGGCCCTCCATAATGAGAGGAGAGATTGGATGGGGCGGCAGGGGGCAGTCAGGGAACGGGGGTGGATGAGTCAGGGCTCCCCAGCAAGGTGTCAAGAAACAGTGGGGGTTGGATGGGGCATGACTCCCTCATGAGATGAGGAGAAGGGAACTTGTTGATATTTTAGCATCTCATCACTGCTCATGTCCCTCGTCTAGCAAGTGCTACTCAGTTGATAGTGAGACCCTCTGTCATAAAATCATTTCATAGTCCCTCATTCACATAATTAGAGTAACAACACTTTATTCCTCCTGCCCCAATAACAGAGAAATTGGGGATCCCACAGCTGTCAAAGTGACCATTTTAGGCTGCCATGGGCTATGCTAGGCGGAGTGGGTGTGCCTATGCAAACAAGAGCAGCCCCTGAAATTCTTTTCCACACTCACCATAATTCACCACTAGATGTCAGGGGAGAGCTCACCTTGACTCTGCTTACATGAGTGAGAGAGAGAAAGAGACCAAGTGTGAGTTGGGGAAGTGTGTGTGTTAAGGGAGGGGAGGGGAGGGTATGTGTGTGTGTGAGAGAGAAAGAGACCGAGTGTGTGTTGGGGAAGTGTGTGAGTTGGGGGAAAGTGAGTGTGTTGAATGCTGTTTCTTTAAGTATAGCACTCACTAGCCTGAACACTTGCTCAGACAGTAGCCAGAAGCAACCAGTCCAGGTGCCCCCCAACCCCACACTCCAGCTCAGCAGAGATAGTACCCCGGCAGGGAAGGGGGACATCCTGACATCAGCCCCCTCTTCCCTCCCTGGCTTTGCACAGCACATCTTTCTTTTCCCCACTCCCCAGCAGCATCCCACCCTGCCTGCCTGCTGCTGTGATCCTAGTGCCAGGGAGAGCTGCATTCTGTGATTCCCTCTGAGTTCTCCCACAGCCTCCTCTCCCCACAGACCAAGGAGACCCAGTCCCTCCCCTGTAGTCCAGGCAGGAGTGCCTTTGCAGGGAGCTGGCATGCTCAGCTCGGCAGCAATTTCAACACTTTCTGGGGCTTTGAAAGGGGAGGGGCACATGCCTGCGCAGCTGGATGCAGGGCAACAGAGTTGAAAACGGTGAGCAGAGCATTCAGAGTGAACATTGTGGGATACCTCCGGAGGCCAGTTTCAGTAATGTAACGAATTTAGTATCTTCACTGACATGTCTCTGCAACTACATTACAAAAAGCTCTATGCCTCTCCTTGAGGTAGAATTATTTTCTTGGCAAAGAAGAAGGGTTGTGTCAGTGGGAGGGGCATTGCAGTGTGCACATCACCACCATTTTGTCAACAAAAAGCTGCCTTTTGTCTACAAAACTGTGTAGTGTAGACAAGCCCTTACTCTAGCCCCGTGACTCTCAACCTTTCCAGACTACTGAACCCCTTTCATGAGTCTGATTTGTCTTGCACACCCCAAGTTTCACTTCACTTAAAGACTACTTGCGTACAAAATCAGACATAAAAATACAAACATGTCACAGCGCTCTAGTACTGAGAAATTGCTTCTTTTCCCATTTGGCCTGTATGAAATTTTAGTTTGTACTGACTTTGCTAGTGCTTTTTATGTAGCATGCTGTAAAACTAGACATATAGCTAAATGAGTTGATGTACCCACTGGAAGACCTCTGTGTACCCCCCAGGGATACACATACCCCAGTTGAGAGCCACTGCTCTAGTCCCCTTCAGCTCTTTATTGAACATTGGCTGATTCCTCTCAGGTGGGCTCCATCTCTAATCAGGGCTGGCTTGGCCCCAGGGTCTCCAGCCCAAGGGCATGTGGCCCTGTCAGAGGCAAGGATACGCTGGTACAGTTAAAGTGGTGCAATTTCTATGTGTAGCCAAACCTTGACACATTTATTACTCACACTGGTTATGAAGAGGATAGATAACGGGAGGTATGACAACAAAAAGGACAGAAAGAGAAGACTTAGTTTAATTCTTTTATAACAAGATGCTTTTGGTAATAGATACACAGTAATTGGGGTCACCGAGAAAACGGTAAAACATGAGAAGAAACTGGTGGGATACATCACCTGAAAGTGGAAGAAATTCTCTGCGCATTGGTTTGGCTATAAATGTACAGGCTGGGTTTTCCCATAAGAGGCTGATGTTAGGCACCCAAATCCTATGGACAGTGAATGGGAGTGGGGCACCTAACACCTTTAGGTCCCATTATCAATTACAACTGGACATGGTGGAGCAGACAGTGCTCTGGACTAGGACTGTGGATAGTTGGTTTCTTTCCCTGTCCCTGTCGCTTGCCCACTGAGTGACTCTGGGCAGGTAACTTCACCTCTTTTTGCCTTCATTTCCCAGCTATAACATGAGGATAAGGTTGTGGAGCTAAAGCTAGAGTCACAAAGCTTCCTCTTTAGGCTGAATCCCAGCATCCAGCCTCCTGGGATTCACAAAATCCTGCTCAATTGCCGGCAAACCCGTTAGGCAGCCAAATGTTTGCAGTAAAAGGGGTGTAGGCCTCTATGTCTCTGCCTCTGGACATGCCCCTTGCAGCCCCACATCAGGCACTTGGATGCCAAAGCCACAGAGTGATGCCCAGACCTAGGGAAGATAGGCATTCCCCTGCCTGACTCGGCTGCAGGGCCCAATCTAGCAGGCGAAGTGCCCAGATGTTTTTGAAAATCCCACTGGGCCCAAGTATCCTGAAAAACTGGCTTAAATTGTTGCTGGAAGTGGGCAAATAAGTGGCCTGGACTGGTGTCCTGTGTTCTGTGGCACAGGGTAGAGAGTTTCTTTTTACTTTTCTGTTCCTTTGGAAAGAAACCTGGAGATGAAATACACTAAGTAACAAAAGTTAATTATACAGTTGTCTAACATTGGAGTTCCATAGTGCTGTTACATCTCAATATTTTATAATGTAGGTTTTATATTTTTGTATGTGCATGTGTGTGTGTATAGAAGTATCTCACCCTACAATGAATGGGTGATCAACATTCCGGCTGAGTCCATTTTCCCACACCCTGTCACTGAACACAATCTTCTCTCATTGTCTGAACTTAGAACAACCACAAGTTCAAATCACCCACCAGTTTAGTAGTACCCTCTTGTGGGATCTCACATAGATCTCTTAAAACCTGTGCCTCCATTCTTTTTCGGATCTGTCTGTCTCCACTTTCTCCCTGAGCTGTGACTCTGTAAGAGCATGACATGAAGGTCAAGGAATCTAATGGAAACACGACCCTGGACTACAGTAGGCTTTGGCTCAGGCCCCAAAACAGCCCGTGCCATATCTGTTTTATTTTAACCTAAGGATTGTGATCAGTTAGCATTATCCAAACATGGATTTCCTGCAAGCTTTCCTCAGGGCCTCCTTAACCTCTTTGTTTCACAGGCTGTAGATGAGGGGATTGACCAGGGGAGTCAGGACAGTGTAGACAACAGACAGAACTTTCTTGATGTCTCTCAGTGTATTGGTTGTTGGGAACATATAGGCAATCAGTAGAGTTCCATAATACATGGTCACCACAATGAGGTGGGAGGAGCAAGTAGAAAAGGTCTTTTTCCTTCCCGTGGTGGAAGGGATTCTTAGGATGGTCACAATGACGCAGATGTAGGACATCAAGGTAAGTAGGAACGGGACCACTGAGAATATCAAGCATAGTGTGAAAACCAAGATTTCCATCAGCTGAGGATCATTGCAGGAAATATTTATCAGGGGGATAAGATCACAAAAGAAATGGTCAATATCTTTGGAGCCACAGAAAGTTAACTGGGATATTGACAAAGTTATTATGCCACTACATAGGAAGCCACCTATCCAAGAGCCAGCTGCAAGCTGGAAGCAAGACCTGCCACTCATTCGGGCTGCATAGTGCAGTGGTTTGCCTATGGCTAAATACCGATCATAAGACATCACCGATAAGAGAAGGCATTCGGTGGCAACCATAGAAGCAAAGAAATAATATTGTGTGAGACATCCACTGAATGAAATAGTCCTAACCTCAGTCAGGAGACTGGCCAGTATCCTAGGTAGGATGGTGGAGGTGTAGCAGGTCTCCAAGCACGACAAGTTCCCCAGGAAGAAGTACATGGGTGTGTGAAGGTACTGATTGACTGCAATTAGCACCACAATGAGGATGTTCCCGGCCATGGTTGCAATGTAGACCACTAGAAACAGCAAGAAAAGAAGGATTTTCAGTTCAGGGAGATTGCCGAATCCCAAGAGGATGAATTCTGTGATGGACGTTTCATTTCCCTGTTCTCGATTCGCCATGGCGTTTGCCTATAGGAAAGAAAATTAACTCTGTGATATAAATGAACAACATTCACGCAATAAAATGGCAGTATTCTTTTCATCATCTCTCTCTGCTGGTTACTGGAACAATAACTGAGTGGAGAATGATGGCTAAGGGAGTGGAAATGCTATCTCTTGATCCCTGGGACAGATTTCATCTATGAGTAGACTGCAGGTTAAACAAAATGTTAATCTCTCTGGAAACACATGTAATAACTTGAGAGATGTCATCATGCATTCAAATACTATACTAATGGGGCCGAGATACAACATAAACACAGATAGATATTGGTTTAAATAGTCACACATTTCACTTCCCGGTGTATCAAAGCAGAACTATGTCTTCTTATAGATTGGACTTCCACTGGCAGAAAGGGTCAGGATTTTGTATTTTAGAGGAAGCCACAACAAAGAAGCAAACCAAGCAACTAGGACTGGGATTTGCAGTGGTTGGTCAGCCAACTTCAAGTGAATTGCACTGGAAATGGGCTGCCTAACTCTATTAAACCTATTTGAAAAATTTTATCATCAGATAAATACCTGTCCTTCCCTAGGACAATATTTCGTTGTCCTGCAATTGGAACATTTTGTTCTCAATCAACAATTTTTTTCCCATTAAAATTGCAAATCAGAAATTTTTATCAGCTCTACATTTTCTTATTTTCGTCTTTATCTTTGGTTAAAAAAATGTATTAAATCTCTGTCTTGCTTTGTTTAAGACAGTCTAGTCTGCCACTATTAATTCTTATTAACTACTAAATAAGGACTTGATCCTGCATGGAGTTATGCATAGCATGAATTTTACAAATCGGGAATAATTTTGTTCAGTCTGAGCCTTCTCCTACTGAAGTAAAAGATAAAATTTCCACTGTCTTCAGAGATGGGGACCATTGATTTCAATGGAATTTGGACAACTAATGCCTTGAGCCTTCTTTAAAATGTATAGCTCGATTTGACTGCTTTGATTTCAATCGATAGACATCGGTAAACGTTGATATCAGCTAACACATTGAAATCAACAACAGAAAATATCGATAACAGGTGGTGTCTGTGCAGCCTCCCCCCATGCCTTATGCCCGCAGAGATGGGTGTCACCGGCCCTGTGGCTGTGCAGGGATCCCTCTGCCCCCAGCTGTCCTGGGGTGAGTGAGTGAGCAGTGACAGCAGAGAGGCTGAGGGCTCCCTGAATGGCTGAATTGCTGGTGACACCCATCCCTGCAGGCGCAAGGTGCAGGGCAGGTTGAAGTCCTGATTGGCCAGAGCCAAGACCCCCAGCCTTGGCTGTGATGGGATTTTTTGTTCCCAATAATAGCCAAATGAGTCAGATGCTGGGCAGAATCAAAGGTCTTTGATACTTCATTCAATTCAATTCAATTCAATTCAATTCAACAAGGCTTTATTCAATGTGCACAAAGGGAGAGCCTTTGGTACAAAAATCAGCCAGAGTCCATCCCTCCAGTAAGGATCCCCTCCCATTGCTATTTTATAACACATGGCTGTTACATAACAAGTTACATAACACAAACCTCTAACCAATCATATTTAACTTTTCTATATATGGATTTGTTCATCACATGCTAATACTTCTCCACTCCACATGTTGAGCTCATTCTCCTCCCCTTGGCCTTTTCTAGAATCTTCCTAGGGTGGTGAGCCACAGCATGCTTCTTTATTCATACGTACCTTGTAAATCACATTTTGTTTAAAATGAACGCAAGCATACCCTTCAGCTGTGAGGTGGAGGATGAGTCAGTGTCTTTGGGGAAGGCCACCCCGCTGCTGTATGGCTTCTGTCCATGGATGGAGCCATTCAACTGGGGTGGCCTCTGCCATGACCTGGAGCTCATCATTCTTCAAAACTTTCTTTTTCAGGGTAACAATTCTTGTGGATAGGGAGAAGCAGTAGAGGTGATATATCTTGACTTTAATAAGGCTTTTGATGCTGTCTCGCATGACCTTCTCATAAACAAACTAAGTAAATTCAACCTAGATGGAGCTATTATAAGGTGGGTGCATAACAGCTTGGAAAACCATTCACTCAGAGTAGTTATCAGTAGTTCACAGTCATGCTGGAAGAGCATAATGCATGGGGTCTGGATCTGGTTCTGTTCAATATCTTTATCAATGATTTAGATAATGCATAGAGAATACATTTATAAAGTTTGCAGACGATACCAAGCTGGGAGGGGTTGCAAGTGCTCTGAAGGATAGGATTATAATTCAAAATTATCTGGACAAACTGGAGAAATGGTCAGAAGTAAATTGAATTAAATTCAATAAGGACAAATACAAAGTACTCCACTTACGAAGGAACAATCAGTTGCACACATACAAAATGGGAAATGACTGCCTAGGAAGGAGTACTGCGGAAAGGGATCTGGGGGTTATAGTGGATCACAAGCTAAATATGAATCAACAGTGCAATGCTGTTGCAAAAAAAGCAAACATCATTCGGGGATGTATTAGCTGGCATGTTGTAAGCAAGACACAAGAAGTAATTCTTCCACTCAACTCCACACTGATTAGGCCTCAGCTGGAGCATTGTGTCCAGTTCTGGGTGCCACATTTTAGGAAAGATGTGGACAAATTGGAGAAAGTCCAGAGGAGAGCAACAAAAATGATGAAAGGACTAGAGATCATGACCCATGAGGAAAGACTGAAAAAATTGGGTTTGTTTAGTTTGGAGAAGAGAAGACAAAGGGGATATGATTTCAGTTTTCAGCTACATAAAAGACTGTTGCCAAGAGGCAGGAGAAAAATTGTTCTCCTTAACCTGTGAGGATAATACAAGAAGCAATGAGCTTAAATTGCAGCAAGGGAGGTTTACGTTGGACATTAGGAAAAATTTCCTAACTGTCAAGATAGTTAAGCACTGGAATAAATTGCCAAGGCAGGTTGTGGAATCTGCATCATTGGAAATTTAAGAGCAGGTTTTACAGACACCTGCCAAGGATGGTCTAGATAAGACTTAGTCCTGCCATGAGTGTAGGGGACTGGACTAGATGATCTCTCAAGGGTCCCTTCCAGTTCTATAATTCTATGATTCTCCTCCACCTAACAACACTTGCCATGACCGTCTGCTCCACTGGGTTAGAGCAGCTGCCTTCCTTTCACCTTTCATCCTGGTGTCTTGGACCTCTCGGCAGTGCAGAGAGCCACCTGTATCTCTGCTATCACTGCTGGGAGCCCCTGGAATCCCTGCTGTCAATGCTGCCCTAGCCCTGACCCACACCCTACCTCCCACTGAATTTTTCTGCCACAATTAACATTAAGAGTTAAAAATAGAAAAAAAACCCAATAAAAATCAATATTAGTCATCAAAATTGCAAACAAACAAATAAAAAACCCCAGTGAATTCTGCCGTCTACTCATATCCAATGTTTCCTCCCCTAGCTCAGAGCACAAATATTGGCCGTGTTGTACCCACATTATCTCGTTAACCCTCTCCATGGCCCAGCAAGGTCTGTGCCAGAAAGAAAAGTAAAATCTTGTGTGTAGCAGCTAGGAAAGCTTTAAGTGCAATGTAGGATCCAGTGTTTGATGAGTTTGACTTGGGAAATGTTGGTTCAATTCCCTCTTTTGTCACAAACTCCTTGAGTGAACTTCAGGCCAGATTTCAAAAGCTCTGCAGATACCTAAAATATACCATGGTGCCTGAGTTGGTACAGTACTTAACACCCATGGATTTCAAATCCCACTATGAGTGTCTCTGTCTTTAGGTGCTGAAATACCTCTATAAATCTTTCCTCTGGCTGTAAGGTCCCCATCTGTAAAGCTGGGATAATAGAACCTTATGGGGTGAAGGGAGGATAGCTACATTCAGTAGAGTGAGGTGCCCAGATGCCATTTTGATGGGGGGCAGATAAGGAACTAGGATAGCAGTGACCTGACAGGTCTTTCCTTTATCGAAATTCTGTCATATTGCTTTGAGTTGGGAGTTTGAGAGAGATAATTACCAATTCATCTTGGATTCCGATGGAATTAGTTACCTAGCAAACTTACATAACTTCAGAAACCTTAAGCTTCAAGAAGCAGGGAGGAAAAGGCTGATTTACCTCTAAGGCAGGTAAGTCACAAGCCAGAGTCTCTGTTTTCACCTCCTCAATGAGCTTGACATGGACCAGGATCCAGGTTATTCAGTCCATCTTCTCTGCCCATCTCATCCACATACTTCCATGTTCCCAGTAAAAGGAACATCTTAACCCAGAACACCTACTAAGGCTCTGTTGCCTTGTCTGATAAAGTGCCCTGTGCCTCATACCCTCCATCAAATGGGGAACGTCTTTTCTGATTCATTATATATCCTTCTGTGGCAAGGTGCAGTCTTCTGAGGCACGTCAGCTGTGGGGAATGTAACAGGCAAGGGAAAGTTAGTATTAGGTTTATTTTTAGAAAATGTCGGTAGAGTCAAACTTCTAGTCTCCAAGGGAAAGTACCGGAGAGGGAAGAAACTTCTAATCCTAAAACAAATCTCTCTTTATTGGATGAATGCTATGGTGAATGTCAAGCAATAATGCATTAATTCTAGATATTACATCAGTGATTTTCAGAGCTTCCTGAGTGATTTAGGCACTGAATTTACATCTATTTCCCTTAGGCAGCTTTGAAAATCTCAGCATAGTTAGCTGAACTTTCTCTTTCTCTAAAAAACCTACTGGTGCCCTCAAGAGCATGAAACACAAGTACCCAGTCCCCATCTAATAAGCTTATGCAATCAGTTCAGGTAACATTTTAAAAAGTGTCTAAGTGATTTAGGGGCCTAAATCCCATTTTCTAAAGTATGTTAGTTACTATGGCTTAGCAGTCTAAGTCTTCACTGAAAGGTAACAGGATTTAGTCTCCTAAGTCACTTCTGATGTTCGCTTGAGTGTTTTTGAAAAAGTTACCTGATTACTAGTCAGATAAAATGCAGGGAAAAGAAGGTGCTTTACACATTCAGGTTGGGATTGTCAGAGGGGATAATGTACCCCATAAACACCCATCTCCCATGGCATTGCTATAAGAGTTTGGCACCTAACTCCCTTAGGCTTCTTGGAAAAGCCCAGACCATGGAAGCATGAAGGTCAGAGACCTGCGATTATAAAGTGCAAATAGTTTCTTCCCAAATCCCTGACAAGTTTAAGAGTTATGTGTATCTTGAATGACAAAGCAATTCTAAACATAGAAAATCTTGTATCATAACTAGAGGTCTCTAATTGGTCTGTTAGGGAGTTTGATAACCAAAAGAACAGTATTGATTCCACCTCGTAAAGGACAGTGTTATACATTCACTCTAGCCAATTCATGGTCTGATTTGGGAACAGTCAATATAATCCTTTCAGTTGTATATATTGCAATATATTCTGCAACTACACCCCAAAACTGTCCTTTTTCACCATGTAGTTTCTGACATACTGTCACTTCTTGCTCTGAAGGAGTTTTTGTTCCAGCCTTAAGAGAAGAATACAAATATACATTTAGTTCTGAAAGCAAAACAAACTAGAAGACTGTCAGAAATGTTCTAGTTATTACTTAGACCCAGTCTACACTAGTCTGTTATTTCTGAATTAGCCAAGTAAATTAAAAAAAAAAAAATTCTGTTCACATGACCAAACCGGCTTTTTCGATTTAAAGGGCTCTTTAATCTGATTTTTTTATTCTACCTCGGCAAGTGAAATAATGCTTAAATCGACATTGCAATCCTGGGTTAAAGGTATTGTGGAAGCAATTCAATGTTATTGCCTCCGAGAGCTATCCCAGAATGCTCCCTTGTGACCGCTCTGGACAACACTCTCAACTCCGATGCACTAGCCAGGTGGGCAGGAAAAGCCCCGGGAACTTTTGAATTTCATTTCCTGATTGGCCATCATCAGTACAGGTGATAGTCAGCACAGCCCACCCTCACAGGCCACCATGCAGAGTCCACCATCACAAGAGATCACACAGTCCCAGATTCACAGACGAGCTCCAGCATGGTCCAGACAGGAGGTACTGGATCTCATCACATGTTGGGGAGATGAGTCTGTTATGGCAGAACTATGTTCCAAAAAAAGGAACACAAATACATACATTAAAGTCTCCAGGTCCAGGATGGAAAGAGGCTATCTAGGGACACAGAGCAGTGTCATACAAAAATCAAGGAGCTCAGGCAAGCGTACCAAAAAGCCAGGAAGGCGAATGGGTGCTCTGGGTCACAGCCCCATACATTCCACTTCTACCATGAACTCCATGCAATTATGAGGGGTGATGCCACCACTACCTCACCACTGTCCATGGACACCTGCAAGGGGGGAGTTGCACGGAGTGAGGAGGAAGAGTCATTGGAGGATGAAGAGGAGGAGGAGGACAGTGCACAGGCTGCAAATGGGGAGTCCATTTCCCCCCTTAGCCAGAAACTATTCTTAACAGTGGAGCCAAGAGCCTATCCCCACTCCCAAGGTGACCCTGGAGAAGGTACTTCTGGTGAGTGACAGCCTGATCGGGGCCACATTGTGGGTGGGTGTCAGGGGTAGGTTGTGCGAAGTGGTCATCCCAGAGAGCCCGCAGGCCCTCCTTTTATATGGCAAACCCACCAGGCATTGCTTGCTATGGGAAAGGAGGCCCAGCAGTTTGAAAGCATTGAAATGAATGTAGAAGAAGCAGAACCCTGCATGCCCCTAGGCTGCCTGCAAGCTGAATTCTGTTGCCTGGCCATGTGTGATGGCTTACTCACACCAAAGTGTCCCCTTTGTTCTCTGAAATGAATCTTTTAAAAGACTACCCTCCCTTTTGCTCCTCCTGTAGGTGCAAATGTTTCAACATGGCCTCTATCTACTCTGTCTCAAAGGCTGGTCCAGTTTAGAAGGCAGAAAATATGAGCTCAGGATGCAGGGCCGCCCAGAGGATTCAGGGGGCCTTGGGCAAAGCAATTTTGGGGGCCCCTTCCATAAAAAAGTTGCAATACTATAGAATACTATATTCTCATGGGGGCTTGGGGCAAATTGCCCCACTTACCTTCCCCCCCCAGGCAGCCCTGTTGAGAGGACACATTCGCAGTGCTCATGCAGTCCTCCCACACTAATAGGGCTCAGCTGAATAAGTGGAGGCAAACAATTGTGGAGTCCCATAAAGCATTACAGGAACATGATGAGAGCAGGCAGGATGCTATGGTCAAGCTCATGGGGGAGCAAACTGACTTGCTGCCCTGTATGGTGAATCTAATGCGGGAAAGGCAGCAAGATCACAGACTGCTGTTGCAGCCTCTGTATAACCACCCTCCCTCCTCCCCAAGTTCCACAGCCTCCTCAGCCAGATGCCCAAGAACATGAGGGGAGAGGCTACAGGGACCCACACACTCAATCCCAGAGGATTGTCCAAGCACCAGAAAGCTGGCATATGTGAAATTTTGATTTGGTTTCTGGACTTGTCTCCCTCCTCCTCCACCCCCCTAAACCAATACCTCCCCTCCCCCAGCCTACCTTCTGATTTCTCTCAATGTGTTGTGCAACAAATAATAAAGAACAGCTTTTAAACAATTTTGACTTTATTTCCTTTCATATATATAGGGGGCAAGTAACCTCAAGAGAAACAAACACAACTGTCACACCGTACCCTGGCCAGTCATGAAACTGGCTTTCAAAGCTTCTCTGATGCTAAGTGCGCCCTGCTGTGCTCTTCTAATCACTTTGTTGTCTGGCTGTGTAAAATTGGCAGCCAGGCGAGTTGCCTCAATCTCCAACCCCGCCATAAATGTCTCCTCCTTACTCTCACAGATATTGTGGAGCACACAACAAGCAGCAATAACGTTGGGAATATTGGTTGTGCTGAAATCTAACCAAGTCAGTTAACTGCGCCAGCGCCCTTTCAAACATCCAAAAGCACATTCTACCACCATTTTCCACTTGCTCAGCCTATATTTGAACTGCTCCTGACTACTGTCCAGGGTGCCTGTGTAAGGCTTCATAAGCCATAGCATTAAGGGTTAGGCTGGGTCCCCAAGGATAACGGTCGGCATTTCAACATCTCCAACAGTAATTTTCTGGACTGGGAAGTGAGTCCCTTCCTGTAGCTGTTCAAATAGACCAGAAATCCTGAAGACATGAGTGTCAAGCATCTTTCCTGGCCATGCCACATTGATGTCAGTGAAATATCCCTTGTGATCCACCAGTGCTAGCAGTACCATGGAAAAGTACCCCTTGTGGTTTACGTACTGGCTGCTCTGGTGTGCTGGGGCCAAGATAGGGATATGGGTTCCGTCTATCGCCTTGCCGCAGTTAGGGAACCCCAGGGCATTAAAGCCATTCACAATGATCTGCACATTTCCCGAAGTCACTACCCTTAATAGCAACTGGTCAATGATTGTGTTGGCTACTTGCAGCATGTCATAGCATTCCTTCTCAGATCTGAACCTTAGAGTTCAGAAAATGAGATACTAGCACCTGAATCCTCTAAGCTTAATTACCAGCTTAGATCTGATAGCGCTGCCACCACCCCAAAATATAGTGTTTTGGTTCACTCTAACCTCCCCAGCCTTCCCTGGGGACCCCAAAAACCCAGGTCCCTTGGGTTCTTAAAACAAGAAGGAATAAACCATTCCCACACCTTTCCCCCTCCCAGATTTTCCCTCCCTGGGCTATCCTGAGAGATACTGATCCAGCCTCTTAAATCACCATACAGAGAAGCATGTCCCTTCCCTTCCACAAAGAAGCAAAGAGATTCAAGGAAAACAAAGAGAGATTCTATTTCTCCCCCTCCCGTCTCCCCCCCCCAACTGTCCTGGTGAGTTATCCCAATCCCCTGGAATAACACAAGGGAAACAAGGAAAAAAAATCAATCAGGTTCTCTAAAAAAAGAAATCTTTTAATAAAAGAAAGGAAAAAGTAAAGAATTATCTCTGCAACTTTAAGATGTAAATATTACAGGGTCCTATAGCTTACAGACACCTGAAAGAGACTTTCCCCCCAGTACCAATGCAAATCAAAATATTCCCAGCAACTACACATATAAAAGTTAACCAGCCAGATCCACAATCGCAAATAGAGTAAAACAATCAAAAAGCTTAAACTGCCTATTTTTACTTACTATTTGAAAAGAAACTTAGAGAGCCTGTAGTAACGTCTGGTCTCTCTCAGACCCTATGAGAGAAGAACACACAATGGACAAAGAACACACACAAAAGCTTCCCTCCGCCCAAATTTAAAAGTATCTTGTCTTCTGATTGGTCTTCTGGTCAGGTTTCCCGTTCCCTGCTTGTAACCCTTTACAGGTACAAGAGACATTAACCCTTAACAATCTGTTTATGACACAGCACTGCAGCCTCTACAGTAGGTTTGCCCACTCTAAACTGATTCCTGACTGACCGGTAGCTGTCGGGCTTTGCAAGCTTCCACAGTGCTATGGCCACTCGCTTCTCAACTGTGAGGGCTGCTCTCATTATGGTGTCTTTGCTCTTCAGGGCAGGGGATAGCAAGTCATAAAGTTCCATGAAAGTGGCCCTACGCATACGAAAGTTTCTCAGCCACTGGGCATCATCCCAGACCTGCAATACTATGCGGTCTCATCAGTCTGTGCTTTTTTCTCGGGACCAGAATCAACGTTCCACTGCATGAACCAGGTCCTATACCACCATACTCTCCCAATCACCACATGCCATGCATCTAGGAATATTTGTGTCTATGTCCTCATCAGTTTAGTAATCACACTGTCTTCGCTTCCTCGCCCGGTTTTTCAGGTACTGCACATACTGTTGGATAATGCACTGGGTATTTACAATGATTAAAACTGCAGTGGAAATCTGAGCGGGCTCCATTCTTGCCGCAGTATGGCGCTTGCATGGGTAATCATGGAAAAAGGATGTGAAACGAGCTCTTTGGTTCAAGATGGCAGATAAAAGGTGGCAAATGGTTGTCTTCTGTAGCTTTCACGGAGTCAGGAACCTCGCTAGAACTTCAAGAGTGGGAGAGCAGAGTTTGCAGCAGAAAATGGAGCAGAGTTTGTGGCAAAAGCTGTGCAACTCTGTTCACGAAGGCCGAAAAATGGCTGGGATTTGTTACCGTCTGTAGCTTCCATGGGAGCCCAGGACAGACAACATGGAAAAAGCGGAGGAAGAGGTGTGGATCTGTTCACAGTAGCCAAAAAAAGGCAGGAAATGGTTAGCTGAAAGAGTACATAGAAAGACGAGAGAACATGCAAGGTGGTACCAGGAGACAGGCAGTGCACCGTGCTGCACCATCTGCTGGCAGCATGGCGTCTACTGTAGCTTTCACGGTGAGAGGAGCAAGTGATGGCACACACCCAGAAAAACCTGAGAGAATGATTTTGCCCCATCACGCACTGGGAGCTTAACCCATAATTCCAATGGAAGGCAGAGACTGCAGGAACTGTGGGATAGCTTCCCACAGTGCACTGCTCTGACATTCGATGCTAGCCTCAGTACTGTGGATGCACTCCGCCAAACTCACGTGCTTTAGTGGGGACGCACAACACTGAATGTATAAAATCGCTTCCGAAAATTCAAATAAAATACGTTCAAATTAATTTTGTACAGTAGATGTACCCTTAGTCCTGGCTGGAGTGCAGGGGACTGGACTAGGTGACCTGTTGAGGTCCCTTAAAGTCATACTCTTCTATGAGTCTATGAATGGGAAAGACAGTTGCCTTGGATTATAGGAATTTGTTTCAAAGTCATGAATGTACTGATGTATTTTCACAGGGACTCACTCACATGAGCTCTTCACTCAAACTTTGCACCAGTTTAACTATTTTGGTTAGAGCTGTGACTTTGTTACCTCTAGTGCAGACACAGTTTTCCTATAAAAAGATGCCTTATACCGGTATCGCTTATTCCCCTTCCCATATGTGAATGAGCTATGCCGACATGAGCACCTTTACATCAGTATAATTGCATCCAGTCGGTGTAGGTGATGGGACACCTCATGGGGCCCCGGAGGACTCAGGGCAGCCCAGAAAGCAGCCCCTCAACTCAGTTTCCCTTCTTCGTTCCCCATATAATGGAGGAATTCCCCTAGCCTCAAGGTTTTCCCTGCAGCAGCCTCTCTCAGTCTCTCAAGTCTCACTTCAGCCTCCTGAGCTGGCCCCCTTCTGCCCTTTATTGCACATTGTCTGATTCCTCTCAGCGGGGCATCTTTTCTAATCAGGGCTGGCTTGGCCCCAGGATCTCAGACTAGGGCACGTGGCCCTGTCATAGACAGGGATAGGCTGATACAGTTAAAGTGGTGCAACTTCTATGTGCAGACAAACCTTCACACATGTATTCTTCACACTGGTTAAGAAGGGGATAAATAACAGGAGGTATGACAACAAAGACGACAGAAAGAGAAGAGTTAGTTTAGTTCTTTTATTGCATGATGCTTTTGGTAACAGACACAATTATTAGGGTCTCCCAGAAAATGGTAAAACCTGAGAAGAAACTGGTGGGAAACATCGCCTTAGAGTGGCAGGAATTCTCAGGGCATTGGTTTGGCTATAAATGTACAGGCTGGGTTTTCCCATAAGAGGCTGATGTTAGGCACCCAAATCCTATGCACAGTAAATGGGAGTTGGGCACCTAACCACACTTAGGTGTCATTGTCAATTACAACTGGACATGGTGGAGCGGACAGTGCACTGGACTAGGGCTTTGGATAACTGGTTTCTATGCCTGTCCCTGCCACTAGCCCACTGAGTGACTCTGGGCAGGTCACGTCACCTCTTTCTGCCTTCGTTTCCCAGCTATAACGTGAGGATAAGGATGTGGAACAGGGCTAGAGTCACAAAGTTTCCACTTTAGGCCCCTGAATCCCAGAATCCAGCCCCCTGGGATTCACACAACCCTGCTCAGCTGCCTGCAAACCCTGTAGGAAGCTAAGTGTTTGCATTAAAAGGGCCATAGGCCTCTATGTCTCTGCCTCTGGACCTTCCCCGTGCAGCTCACACCAGGCACCTGGCCGCTGAGGCCCCAGAGCGATGCATGGACACAGGGAAGATAGGTGTTCCTGTATCTCGCTTACCTGCTGGGCTCAATCCAGCAAGCGAGGTGCCCAGATACTTTTGAAAATCTCACTGGGCACCTAAGTATCCTGAAAAACTGGCCCTAAATCATTGTTGAAAATAAGCAGCCTAGGCTGGTGTCCTGTGTCCTGTAGCACAGGTTAGAGGGTTTCCTTTTGCTTTTCTGTTCCTTTGGAAAGAAACTTGGGAATGAAAGACACTGAGAAACAAAAGTTAATTATAGAATTGCCTAACACTGGGGTTCCACGTGGACATTGCAACACTATATTTTTATAATGTAGGAATCACACGTTTTGTGTGTGTGACTATGTGTAGAATTCTCTCACTCTACAATGAGAGAATGCTCAGTGTTCCCGCTGAGTTCATTTTGCTCGCACCCTCTAACTGAGCACAAACTCCTCTCATTGTTTGAAATTTGGGCAGCCAGAAGTTCAAGTCTCCCACCAGCCCAGTAGTACCCATCTGTGGAATCTTATAAAAGTCTCCTAAAAAGAATAGGGTCACAGGATTAAAGAGGTCTTTCTGTCTCCACTTTCTCCCATGGCTGTGACTCTAAGAGCATGACACAAAACCCAAAGAAATAAAGGGGAACATTTCCTCGGACTACAGCAGGCTTCGGTTCAGGCCCCAAGCCACCCTATGGTATGTCTATTTCATTTTAACCTAAGGAAACTGATTGGATAGCATCGTCCAAACATGAATTTCCTGCTAGCTTTCCTCAGGGCCTCCTTGATCTCTTTGTTTCTCAGGCTGTAGATGAGGGGATTGACCAGAGGAGTCAGGACAGTGTAGACGACAGAGAGAACTTTCTTGAAGTCTCTCAGTGTGTTGGTCGTTGGGAACATATAGGCAATCAGTAGAGTTCCATAAAAGATGGACACTACAATGAGGTGGGAGGAGCAGGTGGAAAAGGACTTTTGCCTCCCAGTGGTGGAAGGGATTCTTAGGATGGTCACAATGATGCAGATGTAGGACATCAAGGTAAGTAGGAATGGGACCACTAAGAAAATCAAGCATAGTGTTAAAGCCAACATTTCCATCAGCTGAGGATCATTGCAGGAGAGATTTACCAGAGGGATAAGATCGCAAAAGAAATGGTCAATGTCTTTGGAGCCACAGAAAGTTAACTGGGATATCGACAAGGTTATTATGCCACTACATAGAAAGCCACCTGTCCAAGAGCCACCTGCAAGCTGGAAGTATAACCTGCCACTCTTACGGGTTGCATAGTGCATTGGATTGCATATTGCTAAATACCGATCATAAGACATCACTGATAAGAGAAGGCATTCCGTGGCAATCAAAGAAGCAAAACAAAAATATTGTGTGAGACACCCACTAAATGAAATGGTTCTATTCTCAGTCAGGAGACTGGCCAGCATGCTGGGCAGGATGGTGGAGGTGTAGCAGGTCTCCAAGCAGGACAAGTTCCCCAGGAAGAAGTACATGGGGGTGTGAAGGTGCTGATCAATTACAACTAGCACTATGATGAGGATGTTCCCAGCCATGGTTGTAATGTAGATCAAGAGAAACAGCAGGAAAATAAGGATTTCCAGATGAGGAAGAGTCCCAAATCCCAGGAGGTTGAATTCTGCTACGGACGTTTGATTTCCCTTTTCAGGTTTCGTCATAGGTTGTGTCCACGGGAAGGAAATTCACTCTAGGATATAAATGAAGAACATTCACTCAATAAAATGTCAGCATTGTTTTCATTGTCCCTGCAGCTGGCTAACAGAACAATAGCTGATTAGAGAGTGGAGGCTAGGGGAGGAGAAATGGGGAAAATGCCATCTCACTTGACCCCGGGGGACAGATTTGATATATGAGCAGACTGCAGGTTAAACAAAATGTTAATCTCTCTGGAAACCTGTGTAATAACTGGACAGATCACACCAAGCACTCAAGTACTGTGATGATGGGGCTCATGTACAACAGTACAGGAACACAGATAGATATTGATTCCAACAGTCACAAGTTTTACTTCCCGGTGTATCAAAACAGAGCAGTGTCCTTTGAGAGGTTGCAGTTCCACTGCTGAAATGGGTCAGGATTTTTTATTTTAGGTGAAGCCACAGAAAAGAAGCAAACCAAGTAAATAAGACTGGGGTTTGTAATGTTTGAGCGGCCAACTCCAAGTGAGTTGCAGTGGAAATGGAAATAACGCTAACCCTAACTCTATTAGCACCCTTTGCAAGTTTTTATCCTAAACAGACAAATGCCTGTTGTTCCGTAGGACAATATTTCATTGTCCTGTAGCAGGACACTCTACACATAGACCCTGTACTATTATATTTTCCCCATTTCTCCTCATTATTCATTAAAAATAAACAAATAAACCAAAAACCCTCTAGCTAGAAACCACCATTATAGATTGAAATTTATCCTCTATTGCAAGAAAAAAATCTGTATAAAATTTGAAATCTTTATAAAAAGTGTTCTATTTTCATATTATGAGAGTGGTGTGGAACCCAAATTTCCCTTTAATTGTCAAGTTCATGATTTCAAAATGTTGGTTTTTATTCCAATTTTATCTTTAAAAAATTAATTATCTATTTTTAATTTGATTTCTTGATTTTCATTTTATATTATTTTTATGTTATTTTATATTTGTATTGTATTTTCTTTGACACAATAATTACATTTTTATAATAATTTAAATTTTCTATTTTAACATTTTATAAAACTATATAACCACTTTTTTTCCAAAGCAAAATTTTGTAGAAATTGGTGTGTTCCCATTGAACATTTTGATCATGAACGGATGACTTCTGATGCAAAAATGTAGGATCAGATTTTTTTTTCAGGTCTACATTTTATTCTTTTCTTCTTTAACATTGGTTAAATAAACATTAATTTTCTCTCTCCCTTTTTGTTTGTGGCTGTCTAGTCTGCAATAATTAATCCTTATTAACTGCTAAGTGAGGATCTGATCCTACCCAATGTTACTTTTACAAACCAGAATATTTCTGTTCAGTCTGAGCCTTCTCTTGAAGTCAAAGATAAAATTTCCACTGACTTCGGGGACTAGACCCTTTGATTTCAGTAGGGTTTGGACAGCTAACGCCTTGAGCCTTCTTTGACACTTGCAGCTCGGCTCGGAAGGATTCGGTTTCAATCGCTGGACATCAGTAAATGTTGCTATCTACTGAGACACTGAAATCAACAATAGAAACGATTGGTTACAGGCGGCATTATCGCAGCCTCCTTCGCGCCGTGCTCCAGCAGGGATGAGAGTCACCAGACCCGTGGCCAGGCAGGGACCCTCCACACCCAGCTGTCACTGGGGTGAGTGAGTGGGGCAATGGCAGCTGAGATGCACAGAGCTCCCTGCACGGCCGTGGGGCTGGTGACACCCATCCCTGGTGTCAGATGCAAGGCGCAGGGCAGGCTGCGGTCCTGGCAGAACTGAACAGAGACCCCCCAAGGCTGGGCTGTGAGAAAGAAGAGTCTGTGGCTATTGGGGAGGCCACCTCGGTGCTGGATGGCTTCTGCCCATTGAGGCAGCCAGTCAGGGAGGGCTCCCCATCAGCTGGGGACTTGTTATCCTCCTCCTCCTCCTCCTCCTAGCCCTGGCTATGGATCTCTGCTCCACTGGGCCAGGGCAGTTACCTTCTCTGCCCCTTGCACCTTGGTGGTGCACGGAGCCACCAGTATCCTATTGGTCAATGCTGGGAGCCCCTGGAGCCTGGCTGTAAGTGCTGCCTGAACCCTGACCCCACCCCCGCCCCCTGCTGAATTTCCTGCAACAGTAAAAATTAAAACAGTTTAAAATGGGGGAGGGGTGTTAATAAAAATCAACATTAGTCATGAAAACTGGGAGGTGGGGGGGAGGGGGAATGGATTCTGCCAAGCGAATTTATTGCCAATGTCTCCTCCCTAGCACTGAGCACAGCAGGAAACATCAGCTCTGCTCCACCCAGAACA
The DNA here is from genome assembly GCF_025201925.1 of Gopherus flavomarginatus. Classification (NCBI taxonomy): domain Eukaryota; kingdom Metazoa; phylum Chordata; order Testudines; family Testudinidae; genus Gopherus; species Gopherus flavomarginatus. The sequence goes on from NC_066628.1 coordinate 15,524,512, forward strand.
TCTCCCTGACCCTCTCCATGCCCCAGCGAGGTCTGAGCCAGAAAGAAAAGTAAAATCCTGTGCATGGAGGGAAGCTTAAAGCGGAATAAAGGATGTTCCAGTGTTTGAGGAGCTCGTCTTGGACTTGGGCAATGTTAATTCAATTCCCTCCCTAGTCATAAACTCCTCATGTGACTTTCAGGCCAAATTATCAAAGCTTTCTAGGTACAAAAAATGCTTATTGGTCCTTGAGTAGTAAGTGCGGCACCTAACACTCATCAATTGCAAATCCCACTTGGGGGTGTGTGTGTGTCTTTGGGTTCTGAAACACCTCTATACATCTGTCCTTCTGGGTGTCAGGTCCCTGTCTTTAAAGCAGGGATAATAGCACCTCACAGGGCGATGGGAGGATAGAGACATTAAAGACAGTAAGGTGCCAGATACTACGGTGATGGGGGCCAGTTAAGGAGCTAGGATAGCAGGAACCTGACAGATCTTTCCTTTTTCTGAAATATATTATTATGCTTTGGGTTGGGAGTTTGAGAGAGATCATTGCCCATTTCCCCTTGGATTTCCATGGAATCCGTTATCTAGCACAATTATATTGCTTCAAAAACCTCAAGCTTCAAGAAGCAGGGAGGAAAAGGCTGGTTTACCTTTAAGGTGGGTCATTCACAAGCCAGAATCTCTTTTGTCATCTTCTCACTCATCATTTCAGAGACCAGGATCCAGGTTATTCAGTCCATCTTCGCTTCCCACCGCATCCACGTGCTTTCATTTACCCAGTAAATAGAATGTCATAACCTAGAAAAGCTACTGGGGCTCCGTTGCCATGTCTAGTAACTTGCCCTGCGCATCATACCCTCCACCAAATGGAGAACATCTTCTCTGATTCGTTATATAGCCTTCTGTGACAAGGTGCAGTCTCCTGAGACACCTCTGCTGTGGGGAATGTAACAAGAAAGGAAAAGTTGATATTTGGTTTACTTTTAGAAAACATCAGTGAAGTCAAACTTCTAATCTCAAAGGGAAAAGTCCTTGAGAGGGAAGAAACTTCTAACCCTAAAATAAATCTCTCTTTTTATTGGGTGAATGCTATGGTGACTGTCAAGAAATAATGCATGAATTCTAGATTTTACATCTGAGATATTCAGAGCTGCCTAGGTTTAGATTCTGAGTTCCCACCCAACTCCCTGAAGCCGCTTTGGAAATCTCAGCATAGTTAGCTGAGCTTGCACTTTCTCTAAACAAACCTCCTGTTGCCCTCAAAAGCATGAAACACAGGTACTTAATCCCCATCCAATAATCTTACTCAATCAGTTCAGGTAACATTTTAAAAATCATCTCAATGATTTAGGAGTCTAAATCCCATTTTCAAAAGTTTCTTAGTTTCTAAAGCTTAGCAGCCTAGATCTTCACTGAAGGTCAACAGATCTTAGGCTCCTAACTCACTTTTGATGATTGCTTAAGTGTTTTTGAAAATGTTACCAGATTGTTACTGAGATAAAATGAAGAGACAACAATGTGCTTCACTCATTTAGGCTGGGGTAATGTACACAATAAACATGCATCTCCCATGACATTGCTATGAGAGTTTGGCACCTAACTTCCTTAGGGTTCTTGGAAATGTCCAGACCATGGAAACATGAAAGTCAGAGATCTGAGCTTATAAAGTGCAAATAGTTTCTTCCCAAATCCCTGACAAGTTTATGGTTCATGTGGATCTTCAGTGCTACAACAATTCTACATATTAGATAATCTTGTACCAGAACTAGAGCCTCTAACTGGTCTGTTAGAGAGTTTGATAAGCAGCAGAACAGCACATTTTTCATCCCATAGAAGACAGTATCATCCATTCACACTAGTCAACTCATGGTCTGATTTGGGTACAGTCAATACAATCATTGCACTTATGTGTATTGCAATACATTCTACAACTAGACTCCCAAACTGTCATTTTTTTGCATGAAGCTTGACATACTGTCACTTCTTGCCCTGAAGGAAATGATTGTTCCAGCCTTAACGGAAGAATACAAATATTCACTTATTTCTGAACGCAAAACAAACTAGAAAATTGTTATTCCCAGTCCTCTTCTTGGATAGACCTGGATCTTCACACACCCTTGCAAACATTTTTATTTCCAAGTTTATTGACTCTTAATCACTCTACTTGTTACGTAGTCCTGCCATGAGTGCAGATGACTTGATTAGATGACCTATTGAGGTCCTTTCCAGTCCTATACTTCTATGATTTGATGAATGCAAAGGACAGTTAACTTGAATTATTGGAGTAGCTAGATGCAGGACAACAGAGATGAAAATGGTGAGCACAGCGGTCAGGGTGGGCATTGTGGGATACCTCTGGAGGCCAGTTTCAGCGATGTAACTAACACAATGTCTATGCTGACACTGTGTCGCTGTAACTACATCATTTATCCCTGAAGTGGTTTATTTTCTCAGCAAAGCAGAAGAGTTGTGTCAGTGGGAGAGGCATTACAGTGTGCACACCACCACTGTTTTGTTGGCAAAAAGCTGCCTTTTGTCTATGAAACTGTGTAGTATAAACAAGGCTCTCAACCTTTCTAGACTACTGTACCCCTTTCATGAGCTTGATTTGTCTTGTGCACCCCAAGTTTCACCTCACTCAAAAACTACTTATGCACAAAATCAGACATAAAAATACAATTGTGTCATGGCACTCTAGTACTGAGAAATTGCTTCCTTTTTCATTTGGCCTGTATGAAATTTTAGCTTGTACTGACTTTGCTAGTGCTTTTTATGTAGCATGCTGTAACACTAGGCAAATATCTAATTAAGTTGATTTACCCCCTGGAAGATCTCTGTGTGCCCCCAGAGATACACATACTCTGGTTGAGAGCCACTGCTCTAGTCCCCTTCTGCCTTTTATTGAACATTGGCTGATTCCCCTCAGGAATTCCATCTCTAATCAGGGCTGGTTGGCCCCAGGCTCTCCAGCCCAAGGGCATGTGGCCCTGTCAGAGGCAGGAATATGCTGGCACAGTTAACGTGGTGCAACTTTTATTTGTAGTCAAACCTTGACATGTATTCCTCACACTGCTTATGATGTGGGTAGATAACGGGAGGTATGACAACAAAGACGGCAGAATGAGAAGAGTTAGTTTAGTTCTTTTATTGCATGATGCTTTTAGTAACAGAGACACAATTATTAGGGTCGCCTAAAAATGGTAAAACATGAGAAAGAACTGGTGGAAACATCCCCTGGGCGTGGAATGAATATTCAGGAGAGTGGTTTGGCTATAAATGTATAGGCTGCGTTTTCCCATAAGAGGTGATGTTAAACACCCAAATCCTATGGACAGTGAATGGGAGTTGGGCACCTGAAGGGCCAAAATCCATTTGCTGTGGATGTAAAATCTTAACTACAGTTTCTGCTAAGAACTTTTCATATAGGCCCGGATGAAGATTAGCTAACAAAGAACAGTAAGTAGCTAAGAGAAAGCTGGGTAAATAGATAACCTTGTGTGTTTCAAGTCAGTGAGCAGAGTCAGCATAACTCCAGATATAACTGGGCATCCTTATTGCAAATTATAGACACATGAGAAAGGCCTCAGGGTTACTCCCTAACGCAGGGTGGAGATAGTGGTACAATACCCCTCAAATACCAGACAGAGTTCAGGGAGAGACCTAATATAATTAACATAAGTTATGATACCCTCTCCTCACAGATGGATGCCAATCCTAGCCCACAGAAATGCAAGGGTAAATGTAAAAACAATTATTATTGTTAAATACTAATTACTGCTTTTTTGCTTTAAATTTCCAGGAATGTACCTGTTGGTCAACCAGGAGAGCTGCTACCTAATTCCCCATGACCCTAAAATTAGGATTTAACCTATACACTTTAATAGACATAGTTTGGGGGTAATTCCCTGTGCGTCAGCAATATGTTAATTTGGGCCATGGATGGAGCCATTATGTAATCTTTTAGACCATTGGCTTATCATGTTTATCTTGTCTTGCTGATAGAACCTATTCAGGGGCTTGGGAAAACCCATCCCTAGTCGTTTCTCGCCTTCCAATGAGCACCTTATATAATCTATTGTAATTAATTGTTCTGTAGTGTCTCTGAGCCTGATAAGCTCCACCAGTGCTGTGTGTAACAAACTCCTGTGCTTGACTCTCCATGGCGTGGATTACTATTCCTTCAGCACCCAACACCCTGAGGTGCCATTTCCAATTACAACTGGACACAGTGGCGCAGTGCATTGGATTAGGGCTCTAGATAACTTTTTTCTATGCATTTCCCCACCATTAGCCCACTGAGTGAGTCTGGGCAGGTAACGTCACCTCTTTCTGCCTTCGTTTCCCAGCTATAACATGAGGATAAGGATGTGGAACTAGGGCTAGAGTCACAAAGCTTCCACTTTCAACACCAGAATCCAGCCCCTTGGGATTCACAAAACTCTGCTCAGCTACTGGGAAACCCTGTAGGCACCTAAATTTTTACTTTAAAAATGTCATAAGTCCCAATGTTTCTGCCTTTCAACATGCCCTCTGCAGCCTCTGTCATAACATTTCTTCCCAGATCTGGACCTTAGCGTCCAAAATATGGGTGTTAGCATGAAACCTCCAAACTTAATTACCAGCTTGGATCTGATAACGCTGCCACCAATCAGGAATTTGTAGGGTCCTGATACCCTCTGGTCCCCCCAAAACCTTTTCAGGGGACCCCAAGACCCAGACTCTATGAGCCTCACCCCCTCCAGGTACTCCCTCCCTGGGATCCTGGAGAATATACAGATTCGAGCTCCGTGAATCTAAACAAAGGGATTCCACCCTCCCTGCTTCCAGTCCTGGAAACACAAGTACCGAGAGGTATAATTTAAACAAAGGGATTCCACCCTCCCTGCTTCACCCAGAGGGTATGCAAAGTCAAGCTAGTAAATCTAACACAAAGAGATTTCCGTCTCCCTTCGTCCCTTAGCCTTTACCAGTGAAAAAACTCAAACAGGTCTTAAAAAGAAAGCTTTATATAAAAAGAAAGAAAAAGACATTAAAAATAGTCTTTCTGCATTAAGGTGACAAATACAGGGTCAATTGCTTAAAAGGAAAAAATGAATAAACAGCCTTATCCAAAAAGAATACAATTTAAACATTGCAGCAACTACACACATGTAAATACAAAAAAACAATATAAACTTATTGTCTTACTATCCTTGTACTTACAACTGGGAAACAGAAGGTTAGAAAGCCGGGAGATAGAGAGAGATCACTCTCAGAGCTGAGAGGGTCACCGAACCAAGACAAAGAACAAAGAAGTTACACCCAAACTTCCCTCCACCCAGATTTGAAAGTCTTGTTTCCTGACTGGTCCTCTGGTCAGGTGTTTGGTTCCCTGTACTAACCCTTTTACAGGTAAAAGAACATTAACCCTTAGCTATCTGTTTATGACAGCCTCACACAAGGCATCCGCACGCCATAGCCCCAGAAAAATGCAGAAATTTGGGGGAGGTAGATGTTCCCCTGCCTGACTCATGTATCAGACACCTAAATACCTTTAGAAATCTGGCCCTAAGTCATTTTTGAAAATGGGCAAATAAGAGGTCTGGGCTGGTGTCCTGTGTTCCGTGGCACAGGTTGGAGGGTTCCCTTTGGCTTTCCTATTCGTTTGGAAAGAAGCCTGGGGTTGAAATAAACAATAATAAGAAGAAGTTCATTGTACAGTTTGCTGTCATTGGAGTTCCATGGTGATATTGCAATCTTGCATTTTTATAATGTAGGTGTTGTGTGTGTCTGGGTGTATCTCACCCTACAAGGGATGGATGTTCAGCATTCCAACTCCGTCCATTTATCCTGCAATGTGTCCCTGAACAAAATCTCCCTGAACAGCCTGAACTTTGTTCAGCCACCAGTTCAAGTCTCCCACCAGTCCAGTAGTAACCACCAGTGGCATCTGATATCTGTTCTAAAAAGAACAGGGTAACAGGCTTTTAAAAGGTCTATGCACCTCCATTTCTCCCAGGGCTGTGACTCTGCAAAAGCATGACAAGAAATCAATCGAAGCATGACCTACTTTAGTAGGCTTTGATACTGACCCCAAATCACTCCATGTTATATCTATTTCATTTTAACGTAAGGAAAAAGATCAGCTAGCATTGTCCAAATCTGCACTTCCTGCAGGCTTTCCTAAGGGCCCCCTTGAACTCCTTATTTCTCAGGCTGTAGATGATGGGATTGACCAGGGGAGTCAGGACAGTGTAGAAGACAGAGAGAACTTTCTTGCAGTCACTCAGTGTGTTGGTTGTTGGGAACATATAGACAATCAGTAGAGTTCCATAATACATGGTCACCACAATGAGGTGGGAGGAGCAGGTAGAAAAGGCCTTTTGCTTCCCAGTGGTGGAAGGGATTCTCAGGATGGTTTAAATGATGCAGATGTAGGACATCAAGGTAAGTAGGAATGGGACCACTAAGAAAATCAAGCTGATTGTTAAAGCCAACATTTCCATCAGCAGAGGATCATTGCAGGAGAGGTTTACCAGAGGGATAAGATCACAAAAGAAATGGTCAATACCTTTCGAGCCACAGAAAGTTAACTGGGATATCAGCAATGTTATTATACCACTACATAGGAAGCCACCTATCCAAGAGCAACCTATAAACTGGAGGCAAGACCTGCCGCTCATATGGGCAGCATAGTGCATTGGATTGCATATAGCTAAATACCGATCATATGACATCACCGATAAGAGAAGGCATTCCGTACCTCCCAGAGAAGCAAAGAAATAATATTGTGTGAGACACCCACTAAATGAAACAGTCCTGTCCTCAGTCAGGAGACTGGCCAGCATCCTGGGTAGGATGGTGGAGGTGTAGAAGGTCTCCAAGCAGGACAAGTTCCCCAGGAAGAAGTACATGGGGGTGTGAAGGTACTGATCAGTTACAACTAGTACTATGATGAGGATGTTGCCAGCCACGGTTGCAATGTAGATCATGAGAAACAGCAGGAAAAGAAGTATTTGCAGTTCAGGGAGAGTCCCAAATCCCAGGAGGATGAATTCTGTGATGGATGTTTCATTTCCCTGTTCTGGGCTTGCCATGAGGTTTGTCTATGGGTAAGAAATTAACTCTGTGAGATAAATGAACAAAATTCACTCAAAAAATATCAGCATTGTGTTCATTGTCTCCCTCTGCTGGCTACTGAAAAAAATAGCTGAGTTGAGAATAGAAGACATGGGAGGGGAAATGCCATCTCTCTTGATCCCTGGGACAGATTTCATATCTGAGCAAACTTCAGGTTAAACCAAATGTTAATCTCTCTGGAAACCTGTGTAGCACTTCGACAGATGGCACCAAGCACTCAGATACAATGGTGTGGAGGCTCAGCCACAGCAGCATGGAAACACAGATAGAGGAGACACATTAGGTAGATATTGGTTCAAATAGTCACTGCCTGGTGTCTAAAAGCAGAACAAAATAGTCTGGAGTTCCACTGCTGAAATGGGTCAGGATTTTATATTTTAGGGGAAGCCACAACAAAGAAACAAACCAAGCAAATAGGGCTGGGAATTGCAATGGGTGGGCAGCCAACTGCAAGTGAATTGCAGGGGGAATTGGCAGCCTAACTCTATTAGCGCCCTTTGAAATTTTTATGCAGAAACACCTGTCCTTCCCTTTGACAATAGCTCATGTGGCCACTCCACATACAGAGACCCAGCCAGGTTACCATCTTATGCAAAAAGGAATTAAATTTGAAAAATCTTATGGTTAGGCCCCATTACTGCTGGTCATACAGCTACCCAATCTCCTTTCAAAGCTAGAATCCATCAATTTTGTTAAAAATTTACTTTCTCTTGCATAAAGAATTCTATTGGAAATTTGTAAGAAAAGTTATATTTTCATATTAGTAGAGCAGTGAGGAACCTAAATTTCCATTTCATGGGCAATTCCATGAAGTCAAATGTTGGCTTTCATGCCAATTTTGACTTTTAAAAAATGTCTGTATTATTAATTTTATTTCCAGGCTATTTTTATTTTAGATTACTTATTTTTTTATTATTTATTGTATTTTATGTGTATATTTTAAAATTATTTAAATTTTATTTTATTTCATTTATAAAACAATATATAACAACTTTTTTCCCCCTAACAAAATGTTGTAGAAATAAATTGGCTTCTGTGTAACATTTTGATCTTGATGAACTGGTATTTTCTGATGGAACAGTATTCCAACAGAATTTTTTATCAGCTCTAGATTTTATTCTTTTTTCCCTTTATTTGGTTAAAATATTAATTCTGTCTCTCTTTTTGTGGTTGTCCTATCTGCCATTTTTTGAAATCTGCCAAATTGGAGGCAATTTTTAATTTCACAAGGTGGAGAAACCTACTAGGGGGAGAGGCTGTTGCAGATTTGATTTTGATAAATAGGGGGGAACTGGCTGAGAATTTGAAAGTGGAAGGCAGCTTGGGTGAAACTGATCATGAAATTATAGAGTTCATGACTCGGCAGGGTTTGGTTTCAGTGGATAGATGTTGGTAAACATTGCTATCAGCTGAGACACTGAAACCAACAGCAGAAAATATTGGTCATGGACAGCGTTAGTGCAGCCTCACCTCACACCGTGCACCGGCAGGGATGGGTGTCAGTGGTCCCACAGCCATCCAGGGATCCCTCTCCCTGCAGCTCTCACAGAATGGTGACAGCCATCCCTACAGGTGCAAGGGGCAGGGCAGGCTGTGGTCCTGGAGTGAAAGAACCTAGAGCCACAGCCTGGTCTGCAAGGATGATGATTAGTCCCTGGTGATGGGAGAGGCCACTTCAGTGCTGGATGGCTTCTACCCATAGATGGAGCCATTCAACCATGGGGTGGTCTCTGCTATGACCTGTGGCTCATCCTTCTCCTCCTCCTTGCAGCCCTGGCCACAGATCTCTGCTCTGCTGGGTCATAGCAGTCACCTTCCCTGCACCTTGCACCATGGTGTCTTGGGCCCATCAGCCATGTAAGGAGCCACCTGTACCTCCGTTGTCACTGCTGGGAGTCCCTCACAATCCCATTGCCCTAACCCTGACCCCAACCCTACCCCCTCTGAGTTTCCCGCAACTATAAAAACTAAAATAGTTAAAAATCACAAAGAAACTTAAAAATTTAAAACTATATTGGTCGAAATTGCGCAAATAAAATTGAATTATTCCAAACTTGTATATAGCCGGTGTCCACTCTCTTAGCACTGAGCACAGCAGCAAATATCAGCTCTGTTGTACCCACATCATCTCACTAACCCTCTCAATGCCCCAGTGAGGTCTGTGCCAGAAAGAAAAGTAAAATCTTGCGTGTAGCCCGGAGGAAAGCTTAAAGTGGAATGAAGGATGCTCCAGTGTTTGAAGAGTTCACCTTGGACTTGTCCGATGTTACTTCAATTCCCTCCTTTGTCAAACTCCTTTTGTGACTGTCAGGCCAAATTTCCAAAGGCCGGTAGGTACCTAAAAATGTGGATGGATGCCTGAGTAGGTGCGGTACCTAATGCCCACTAGGACTGTCTCTGTATCTTTAGGTGCTGAAACACCTCTATAAATCTGTCCCTCTGTGTATTAGGTCCCCATCTGGAAAGCAGGGATAATAGATTCTTACAGGGGTTGTTGGAGAATAGATACATTCAGTACAGTGAGGTGCCCAGATACATGGTGATGAGGGGAAAATAAGGAGCTAGGATAGCAGTGACCTGACAGGTCTTTTCTCTGTCCAAATTCTGCCATTTTGCTTTGGGTTGGGACGTTAGGAGAGATCATTGTCCAGTTCCCCTTGGATTCCCAAACCTTGAGCTGAAAGGAGAAGGAAGGAAAAGGTTGTTACCTCTAAGGCAGGTCTATCAGCAGCTGGAGTCTCTGTTGTCACCTCCTCATTTAGCATATCAGGTACAGGATCCAGGTTATTCAGTCCTTCTTCTCTCCTCACTGCATCCATGTACTTCCATGTTCCCAGTAAATAGAATGTCACATCTCAGAATAGCTACCGAGGCGCTATTGTCATGTCTGGTAACGTGCCCTGTGCCTCATGCCCTCCACCAAGTGGGGAAAGTCTTTTGTGATACATTATATATCCTTCTGTTGGAAAGTACAGTCTCCCAAGGCACATCTGTTCTGGGGAATGTAACAAGCAAGGGAAAGTTTGTCTAAAAAGAAACCAAATACTATGTCAGTAGAGTAAAACTTCTAATCTCAAAGGGAAAGTCCTGGGGAGGGAAGCAACTTCTAATGCTAAAACAAATCTCTTTCTTTATTGGGTGAATGATACGTTGACTGTCAAGAAATAATGCATTAACTTTAGAAATAAAATTTACACCTGAGATTTTTAGAGCCGCTTAATTGATTTAGACAATGAATTCCCATCCATTTCCCTTAGAAAGTTTTTTAAATCTCATCAGAGCATTAGCTGATCTTTCATTTTCTCCAACCAAACTTCCGGTTGCCCTTCAAAGAAAGCACACATGCACCCAATCCCCATCCAATAAGCTCATTCAATCTGTTCAGGTAACATTTTAAAAAGTATCTAAGTGATTTAGGAGCCTACATCCCATTTCCAAAAGTATCTTAGTTATAAAGGCTTAGCAGCCTAAATCTCACTGAAAGGCAATGGGATTTAGGCTCCTATGTCACTTTTGATGATTGCTTAAGTTTTTTTGAAAATGTTTCCCTTATCTCAATGCCTCCTGGTCAGTCATTTCTGAAACGAAGAAGTGCCGGCTGCTGCTCAAATAAAATGCAGATGCAACAAGGTGTTTTACACATTTAGGCTGGGATTTTCAAAAGCTGGTAATGTACACAATAAACACCCAACTCCCACAGAATTGCTGTGAGAGTTTGGCACCTAACTCCCTTAGGCTTCTTGGGAAAGCCCAGACCATGGAAGCATGGAGGTCAGAGACCCGAGCTTATAAAGTGAAAATAGTTCTCAAATCCCTGACAAGTTTCAGGGTTATGTGGCTCTTCAGTGCCACAGGAATTGTGCAAATTAGATAAACTTGCACCAGAACTGTAGGCCTCTAATTGGTCTGTTGGAATGTTTGATAAGCAACCGAACAGTACGGATTCTATCCTGGAGGACAGTGTGATATATTGACACTAGACAATTCATGGTCGATTTGGGTACAGTCAATATAATCATTTCAGTTATGTGTATTGCAATATATTCTGCAACTTGACTTCTTGTCCTTAAGGAAAGGTTTGCTCCAGCCTTTACAGAAGAATGCGAATATCCACTTATTTCTGAATGCAAAGCAAACTATCAGATTGTTATTCTCAGTCCTCTCCTAGCATAATTTGCTCCCTATCATGTCATAAGGTCTCAGTCCAATTTATAACCAGTGTGAATAATTATGTGTCACCAAAATTTTGTTGTTCATAATGCCCAAATGTGGACTATTTGTGGCTCACATTTTGGCTCATATTTTGGAAAAAGAGGTTTCTTATTTTGTTTTGTTTTTTAATTAATCTCTGGCAAAACTATTGCAGACAGGGATGAAATCCCATTTCGTAACTCTTTGAGGGATACTTATTGTGACAGACCCAGAGCAGAGGGGTACAGGTGTCTGGTAGAGGGCAAATGTACTGGTCCTATTGGCATCCAGCGGGGGTGGGCGGGCAAAGCCCGCCCACTTCTAAAGGGTCTCCCCCCAGCCTAAGGGGAGGACCCACAGGTCTGGGACACCAAATAATTACGGGGGACAACTAATGAAAAAAAACAGGATCGGGAGTGAGGTCATAGGGCTAAACGAAGGGAACCCGATGGGGACACCGAGCAGAGAACCCCGGACAACGCCCACTGCTCCTCGAAGGCGTCAAGGGAGCCAGTGGATGCCACCCAGAGGAACTCTGCCCGGATGCGAGAGCAGACGGAGGAACGGAAATAGGCCCCACAGTCGCAGGAAATCCCGTCGGCCAACCTCCTCTCCCTGGTGTTGTTGATGGTCAGTTTGGCCAGGGCCAAGAGGAGGTTGAGAAGGAGATCCCGTGACTTCGTGGGGCCACAGATGGGGAGCGTGTAGATAAAAAGGTGAGGGGAAAAGTGCAACCAAAAACGCAGGAAAATATTCAGGAGGAGCCGGAACAGGGGCTGCAACCTGGCGCACTCCAAATAAACGTGCGCCAAGGTCTCCTTCTCACCACAGAAAGGGCAGGTGCTAGGGACAGATGTGAACCGCGCCAAGTACACGCCCGTGCTCATGGTTCCGTGAAGGAGCCGCCAACTGATATCCCCGGCGGGCCTCAGGACCAGGGCAGAGTACAAGCTGGCCCACCGGGGCTCCTCACCCTCGAGAGGCGGCAGAAGGTCCCGCCATTTGGTATCGGGGCGGGACACGAGGGTGAGGTAGTGAAGGGTATGGAGCACGAGCGAGTACAGATGTTTCCGTGGCGCGGTCTGGAACAAAACCGGCTGCAGATCATGCAGCCGGCTGGCAGTGAAAGGGTGAGGGGGCCGATTGGGTCCACGGGGCAGGGGCCCGATAAAAATGTCCACGGGGCCTGGGGTGGAGGGTGGGTGGGGCGTGCCCTCTCGCAGGACCCGGTCGAGGTAAGCCCGAGCAGCAGGCAGTAAAGCGGCCTTCACCTCCTGAAGTACGCGCTGGGGAGTACGAGGTCTGGAGAGCCCCATGCGCTGAGCGAGCGCCAGGGGATCCAGCCAGTCTCCCCGGTCGTAGTCCAGGAGGTCTCCGACCCTGGTGACTCCTGCCGAGACCAACCTCTGGCACACCGTGGGGGACTCCGCCACCTGCACACGAAGCTGGGGATTGTGTAGCAGGGGCTCCGCGAGGAGGTCAACCCCCACGGTGGCCGCCACGGACCTGGTCATTGAAAAGAGCTTCCAGGTCCGGAGGAGGTCTTGGTAGAAGACCGGCAGCCCGGAGAGGTCTCGCGGAAGACCTCTCGGATGGAGGTAAAAGAGCTGCCGGTCGTATCGGAGCCCTCGGAAGCGGCGGAGGAAGGCGTGCGCCAATACGCTCCACGCCGGACTACCCGCACCAAACAGGAGACTCTGCAGGGCCTTCAGGCGGAAGACATGGACCTGAGCACGTAAGCACTTCAGGCCCTGCCCCTCCTCCTCCAGGGGCAGGTGGAGGACCCCTGCAGAGACCCAGTGCGTCCCCGGCCAAAAGAACTCCAGAATCACCGTCCGGAGATTGGCCAGGAAACCCGGGGCCGGGACCAGGGTGTTGAGTCGGTACCAGAGCATGGACAGGACCAGTTGATTAAGCACTAGTGCCCTCCCCCGAAGGGAGAGGCACCGGAGTAGTCCTGTCCATTTCCGGAGCCGCTCCGTCACCCTGCCCTGCAAATCCTGCCAGTTCTCCGGTGGAGACGGATGCGTGGCAGAAAGGTAAACGCCAAGATAGAGCAGCGGACCCGCGCTCCACCAGATGGCCTGAAGCGCAGGTGGGAGGGAGCTCGCCTGCCACCCGTCCCCGACCACCAGGCCAGAGCTCTTGACCCAGTTGACCCGGGCGGAGGAGGCCGCCGAGTACACAGCCTGGCAAGCCTCCACCCATGCCAAGTTGCCCGGGTCCTGGACCACGAGGAGCACATCGTCAGCGTATGCCGACAGGACCAGCCGCAGCCCCAGCTCCTGAAGCACCAACCCCGTCAACCTCTTGCGGAGGAGACAGAGGAAGGGCTCGATCGCCAGAGCGTACAGCTGGCCCGAGAGGGGGCACCCCTGCCGCACTCCCCGCCCGAAGCTGACCGGCTCAGTCAGGGTCCAGTTGAGCCTGACCAGACACTCCGCAGAAGCGTACAGCACCTGCAGAAAACCCACAAACAGGGGTCCGAAGCCGAACGCTCGCAGAGTGCCCAGGAGATACCCGTGATCCATCCGGTCGAACGCCTTCTCCTGATCCAGGGACAGGAGGGCGAACGACAGACCATCCCTACACCCCAATTCCAGAAGGTCCCGGACCAGATACAAGTTATCAAAGATGGTGCGGCCCGGGACGGTGTAGGTCTGGTCTGGATGGACCACGTCCGCCAGCACGGACCCTAGCCGCATCGAGATGGCCTTCGCAACAATTTTGTAGTCCGTGCTGAGGAGCGAGACGGGACGCCAATTCCGTAAGTCGCGGAGGTCCCCCCTCTTCGGCAATAAGGCCAGCACGGCTCGCCTGCACGAGAGAGGGAGGACCCCGCTATGCAAAGCCTCAGCCCAGACAGTGACCAAGTCCGGGCCGAGGACGTCCTAGAACACGCGGTAGAACTCCACGGTCAGCCCGTCCAAGCCCGGAGATTTATTGGTGGGCATGTGACGGAGGGCCTCCGAGAACTCGGCCAGAGTGAGAGGCAGCTCTAGCCGGTCCCGGTCGCCCGTGCTGACCGTCGGGAGCCCGTCCCAGAGCACTCTGCAAGCGTTAGGATCAGTCGGATCCGGGGAGAAAAGAGTGGCGTAGAAGGCCCTGGCCCTCTGGCACATCTCCGCCGGATCCGTGAGGGGGGTGCCGTCCTCCGCCAGGAGGCAGGTGACGTGCTTCTTGGCCCCCCTCCTTTTCTCCAGGGCGTAGAAGAAGCGGGAGCCGCGATCCATCTCCCGAAGGAGGTGGATGCGGGATCAAACAAAAGCACCCCGGGCCCGATGGTCTTCGAGGGCCCGGAACTCCTCCCGCTTCTCCCGGCACGCTCCGCAGAGGGATGGATCCGTGGGGTTGACGGCCAGACGCCTCTCCAGCTCCAAGACCTCCCGCTCCAACTGCCCTATCGCCGCATCCCTCCGTCGGCTGGCACCCCGAGTGTAGTCAAGGCAGAAGAGCCGGGCGCGCACCTTCCCCAGATCCCACCACCGCCGCACCGAGGAAAAGGCATGCCTCTGCCCTCGCCAGGCCAGCCAGACCTCCCGGAAGGACGCCACGAAGCCCGCATCCTCCAGCAAACTATTATTAAAGTGCCAATAGGCCGGCCCCGGCCTCTCCGCGCAGAGAGAGGCCGTCACGGTGGCAAGGTGGTGATCCGAAAAGGGGGCCGGCCGAATGCTGGAGGAGTGGGCCCGTGAAAGGTGGAAACGTGACAGGTAAATACGGTCCAGCCGGGAGTGGCACGACCGATGGGCCTCCACCCGGAAGAAGGTGAACGTCAAGACGTCGTCTGGGTGGTGGTCGCGCCAGACGTCCACCAGGGAGTGGCGGTCGACAATCTCCCGGAGGACGTCCGCAGCTGCCGGGCACTGCTCGGTCCCCGAGCGGTCCCGTTCCTCGAGGGTGGTGTTAAAATCCCCTCCCAGGACCAGGCACTCACGAGGGTCCAGGGAGCCAAGGAAGGCGGATGCCTGCTGATAAAAACGTAGCCTCTCCGGGGCCGATGTCGAGGCGTAAACGTTGACGAGATGAACCACAAGCCCCTCCATGCGGACCCGGAGGTGCAGCAGGCGACCCGGCACAGCCTCGGCGACCCCTAGCACCTCGTGCCGTAGGTCGGGGGAGAACAGGGTCGCCACTCCAGCCGCGCAGACAGAGAAGTGGCTAAAGTAGGCTCCATCCCCCCACTCCAGCTGCCAGCTAGCTTCAGCGGCCGGATCCGTATGGGTCTCCTGCAGGAAAACCACAGAGTACCCCCTCTCCCGGAGGAAGGAGAGCACCTGGCTCCTGCGGAGACCCATCCTACAGCCTCGGGTGTTTAAGGTGGCAAGGATGATCGGCGCCATGAGGAGGGCTGGGGGGGATCCTCGCTGGCAGACACGCCCACGGCCTCCGGCAGGCCGCGCAGCAATCTGTGACCAACCCCGAAGGTGAGTAAGGAGTCACGGAAGACACGGACCCGCCGGTAGGCCGCGGCGGCCTGCTTCCCGGTCCTCCTACCCTCCCCCATGAGGGCCCTCGCGGCCCGGAGGACCTGATGGAAATCCCCCCACCGCTGGAGCGCAAGATGGACTTTGTTCCGGGAGCCACGGACGTCCTCAAGGAACTCCCGCAGCTCCTCCCTCAGCGCATGGGGGGGTGGGGTCACTGATCGATGACTGGCCCCCAGTGGGGCCCCCGTCACAGCCCCGTGGCCCACCAAGGCGGGTAGGCAGGGGGCAGATCCCCAACGTGGCAGCAGATGGACCGACGCCACATGACCCGCCCCGCTCTCAGATTCAAGAAGGGGCGGTGGAAGGAGAACAGCAGCCCTTGGGGGGTCGGGACAGGAAAAAACTAGTGAACCCGCTCCCTGGGAGGTATTGTCAGGGGCGGCACTGGCATCACAGGAAGTGGGGGGGACAAGGACAGAGCCAACAGGAGTAGGGCGGGGATCAGGGAGAGAATCCGGGAAGGAGGTAGAGGCAGGATCCGGAGCCTCCATAGGTGAGACGCCAGAAGGTGGCTCCTCCTGGCCAGGCTCAAGGATCTGGGAAGTGGGCAGGGGACCCCTAACGATGCCGGGCTCAGCCACTGTGGCACGTGCGGCAGCCTCGGCACCCAGAGAGAGATGGTGGTCAATGGGGTCCCCGCTGAGGAAGGAGGGCGGGTCCTCCACACCCAAGAGGGACACCCCCTGGGAAGCGGGTCTCAGCAGCGGGGCACTGGCCGTCGCCCCAAGGGGCTCGGCAGCTGCCAACAGAGTGCCACCCACAGCCGAGTCGAGGGAAGATTCCAGGGGACCCTCAGAGGTGGGAGCAGAAACAGCGGGTAGGGGAAGGGAACCCAGGGACAGGGGGGATGTAGTGAGGTCGCCCAGATCGAGGCCCGCCGGCAGAGGGTCGTCCTCCCCCTGCGTGACCGGGGTCAAACCCAGGGCCTCGATTTCTGCGTAGATGGGAGGGAGATCACAGTCCACCACCCCAGGGCCCTCCCCGCCAGCACCCGAGGCGATACCCACCGCGGCGCTCTCAGAGGCGCCAAGTGGGAAGGGGGCGAGAGAGGCTCCCTCGGGGGCATCCACGGGAAGGGACCCCGGAGGAGGGGCGGTGTCACCTTCCGGTGCTGCCACGGCATCCCCAGCCGGCACCACAAACTGGGAGTCATCAGGGGACAAGGCGGGAGACTCGACATCGGCGCCCCCCTTCCTGCTCTTCCGGGGGGCCTCCGAATCCGAAGTATGTAAAGAAACTCGAGCCTTCCGCTTGCCCCGCTTCCCCTGCACTAAGGACCAGCCCTCCATGGCATCATCCGGGGGCTGGCTAACAGGGGTCGGCTCGGGGGGCAAGGGCAATGGCTCAGGGACTCGAGGAGGCAGTGGTGGGACAGCAGAAACCGGGGAGGATTCCCCCTGGGACGAGCCCTCTCCCACGGCCGGCGGTAGCCCCGCCACACCCTCCTCCACAGAGGTGGACCGAGAAGGAGGAGGAGGGGCAGCTTCGGGTGCCGGGCAGCTAGGGGGACCGGCGATGACAGGGTCGGCGCCTTGCCGGGGCTCAGGGGTCCCGGACGCTCCTCCGTGCTGGGCCAAGGGACAGTCCCTCCGGACGTGCCCCATCGCCCGGCAGAGGTAGCACCGGGCCTCCCCCGTTGAGTAATGCACCCGGTAGTGGGCTCCCTGGTAAGGGACCAGAAAGGACCCCTCGAGCGCCTCTCCGCCACGCGCCGCCGGCGGCAGTTGAAGCTGCACTTGCCGGCGGAACGAGAGAACATGACGGAGGGCGGGGTCCTTGCAGCCCAAGGGGAGAGGGCTGATGACAGAGATGGGGCGTCCCAGGGCAGAAAGGGCGGGCAGCAGGGCGGCATTGGGCAGGAAGGGAGGGACGGAGGTCAAGATCAAGCGGACCCCCAGGTCTTCTAACGGCTCCAGGGGGACGAACACGCCCCCCACCGCCAGGCCCGTCTCTACCGCCTCCTGGGAGGCAGCCTCCGATGCCAGGAAGAAGACCACCTTCCCGTACATTTTGGAGGCCGCCACGATGGCCGTGGGTCCCACTACCCTGGCCAACGCCCGCACGTAGGTCTCCACGTTGGGCGAGGCGGGCACCAGGAGGCAACGGACGCCGTGCTTCCTGGTCAAAGTGGGAAAGGGGCCCCGGCCGCTGTAGATGTTGGCGGAAGCAGCGGGCGGAGGAGCAGCGGCAGGCGGGGGGGCCGCCGCCACCTGGGCGTATGCCCTGGGGGCCGGGGGAGGGACACCTGCAGAGCTGGTGGAGGGAACAGCGGGGAGGGACGCCGCAGCCAGTAGCGGGGCTGCGGCAATGGGGGCAGTCTCCGCCATGGAGGGCCTGGCCTTTCTAGCGGGGCCCTTACCCTTCTTCCCACCCCGACCCTTCCCACCAGCTGGGGGGGGCTCCCCCCGAATCAGAAGGGGCGAGAGACGTGGCAGCAACGGAGGTCTCCCCAGTACTCGCTGCTGCCAGTGCCCCAACAGGGGCGGTGGTAGGTGGATCAGCAGCGGCGGTCGAGGTAGAGGCTAGGGCAGTGGACACGGGGGCAGGTGGAGGAGGGGTAGTGGGAGCATCGCGAGGGGTCTCCCCCGCCGCATCCCCTGCCATAACGAGAGCGGGGAGGGGGACAAACAGCGAGGGGAGGGGAAGGAGAGGAGGCGGCCACCCCT
Organism: Gopherus flavomarginatus; assembly: GCF_025201925.1. Lineage (NCBI taxonomy): Eukaryota > Metazoa > Chordata > Testudines > Testudinidae > Gopherus > Gopherus flavomarginatus. The sequence continues at coordinate 15,542,963 of NC_066628.1, forward strand.
CCCCGCTAGGCTGCAGGCGGGGGAGGAGGGCGCCAGAAGGGGAAGGCTAAAGGGGGGTAGGGAGCAACCAAGGACTACGGGTGGGATTGGTGCAGGGCACCAACGCAGAGGGGGGTTCCGGCTCCTCCAGTTGCACTAGGGGAGCGGGGGGGGCAACGGCAGAGGGGGGAGTGCAGTGAACAAGGGGAAACCAAATGGGGAAGGGCACAAGCGCCTGAGAGGGGGTGTGGGCGCATGAGAGGGAACCGATCAGGGCTGGGGTAACACAGGGTGGGGGGAAAGGGCGAGCTGAGATTGGGGTAGAGGGACCACGGGGACAGCTACAGGGCTGGGGCAGAACTATCAGGCAACAGAGGGAAATAGGTGGGGTGGACAAATGTGGCAGAGGGGAGGGGGTCAGTCCAGTATGAGGGGGGAGGTGGTGCACCCACAGGCACTTGTGCCAAAAAGTCAATGGTTGGCTGCTGCTGCTGCAGGCCCAAATGGTGGAAGTGGGCGTGGTGAGCCAGGCGAGCAGCTCAGACCCAGAGGCAGGAGTCCAAAGCAGAAGGAAAACAGCCAGCGGGGGTGGTGGAGGGGGCAACGATGGTGGTGGGGGCGAAGGGGGACACGGATGGACTGGGGGCAGGCTCCACACCACACCCCCGGTGCCCCAGCAGACACAGTCCAAACCCCCACCACAAGAGCACAGTTTGAAAAAGACTCAGTCCAGAAAAGCCCCCTCCACAGTGGTCTTCATACTGTCTCCAGCAGCAGGCGGTCCTCTTCTCCTTCCTCTCCTTCTCCGGGCACCAACAGCTCCCCAGCAACATCCACAGTAGGCCCAGCAGCTCCAGGTGGTGGTGGTCTGGCGTCCAGGCAGGAGGGACCCCGCTCAGAGGGTGGTGGTCTCAGCAACAAGAGCTGAGGTCCCTCACTCCCCTCCTCTCTGGGAAGCAGGCCAGCAGCCCCCCCCCAAGGGGTTGTAGGGGGAATAACAGCAGTAACTGAGGTGTGGGGGAACCACCAGCCAGCCAGCAAACAGACAGCAGAGAGAGGGGTAGGTGGTGGTGTCTAGCCCAGCCAGGGAAGCAGCAGGAGCAGGAACAGCAGCAGAAACAGCAGCAGCGAGGGCCCAGCGCCCAGCAGAAACAGCAGCAGCAGCAGCAGCAGCAGCCCTCTCCCTCCTTCCTCTACAGCAGAGTGGCAGAAGAGAGATCTCTGGCCCCAGGAGAAGCAGGCTTCTGCTCCCTGAGTGACCAGAGCAGGGGCTGCACTAGAGTAATCAGGAACCTGCTAGAACCAATTAAGGAAGACAGGCTGATTAGAACACCTGTAGCCAATCAAGGCAGGCAAATCAGGGCACCTGGGTTGAAAAAAGAGCTCACTCCAGTCAGGCGGGGCGGGGTCGGGGGAAAAGCCAGAGGAGAGGAAGTGCATGTGAGGAGCTGGGAGCAAGAGGCACAAGGAGCTGAGAGTGAGAGTGGGTGCTGCTGGAGGACTAAGGAGTACAAGCGTTATTAGACACCAGGAGGAAGGTCCTGTGGTAAGAATAAAGAAAGTGTTTGGAGGAGGCCATGGGGAAGTAGCCCAGGGAGTTGTAGCTGTCATGCAGCTGTTACAGGAGGCAATATAGACAGCTGCAATCCACAGGGCCCTGGGCTGGAACCTCGAGTAGAGGGTGGGCCCGGGTTCCCCCCAAACCTCCCAACTCTGGATCAGACACAGGAGGAACTGACCCAGACTGTGGGGAAGATCACTGAAGTGAGTAAATCTGCCAATAAGTGCAGGGTCCACCAAGGTAGAGGAGGAACTTTGTCACAACTGGTGTGAGAAGTGGGACAGCATGGCAGAAGAAGGAGGGTGATTTAAAAAAAAAAGGTAAAGGGTTTACTTTTTTCCCCCCACCACAATGGATGACTTAGTACGGGCATTGATACAAGCTATGGCAGCCCAGCAGGAGGCTACCCGTGTCCAGGCAGCTGCCCAACAGGAGGCAGTGCGACTGCAGCAAGAGACTAATCGCCTGCTGATGGACCAGTCTTCTCAAGATCGAGCTATGTTTCAGGAACTGGTAAACCAGGTAAAGACCCTTACAGAGCTGAACTGTGGCCATGATGGGACGCAGATCATACGGGCCAGCCATTGGCTGCAGAAAATGACGCAGTAGGATGATGTAGAGGCATACCTTCTGGCCTTTGAGAGGACAGCCCTACAGGAGGCCTGGCCTTGAGATCAGTGGTCTGGCATCCTTGCCACATTCCTGTGTGAGGAGGCCCAGAAGGCTTACTATGATCTGCATGAAGAGGCTGCAGCAGACTACCCCCAGCTGAAAGCAGAGATCCTGGCCAGATCTGGGGAAATGACCGAGTGCGGGCCCAGCAGTATCACGAGTGGAGGTACCAGGAAAACAAAACCCCATGGTCCCAATTGTATGACCTTATCCATCTCACACGCAAGTGGTTGCGAACGGAGTCATGGAGTCCGGAAGAGATACTAGACGTTCTGGTCATCGACTGATACATGAGGGGACTACCACCAGACCTTCTAGCCTGGATAAGCCAGAACGAACCCTCCACCTGTGGTGAGGTTGTTGCACTGGTAGAGAGGCAAAGGATGGCGAGGGAGCTGGCCCGACCAGTTAAGGAAGAGGCACCTCAGGTTAAACTAGCAGCACCAAGCCCTAGAGCTCAGGTGACTGGGCCATCAGGAGGGCCCAGGTGGAAAAAGAGAGGGGCTGAAGGCTCACCAGAAGCCACAAAGAGTCGGAGCACTGAGGGAGAAGAGGATCATGATGTTAGATTGCCCAAACCAAGAGACTGGGGAATGCCTAGGGCTCCATACAGATGTTATGCCTGTGGGAAGTGGGGACATATAGCTGAACAGTGTCCCAATGCTGAGGAGCCGATGCAGTGTAACCTGGGGAACTGGGCAGACCCATGCTCCTTAATCCACCTTGCGGGGGTCTCACTAATCCCACATATGTACACCAGACCAGTAAAGCTAAATGGGATAGAGTCCACGGCACTGGTTGATTCGGGGAGTGCTATCACACTTGTCTCGGGAAAGCTTGTGAAGTGTAGTCAGCTGCTGCGGGCTAAGCGTATGGGGATAACATGCGTCAAGGAGACAGTTGGTTATTACCCCACCATCCCAGTAAAACTCGAGATTCAGGGGAACACTACTGAGGTAGCAGCAGGTGTAGTCCCTAAACTACCATACCCGGTGCTCATAGGGAGGGATTTCCCGGGATTTGGAAACTTACTCCCAGTAGGAGGATTGCAGGAAATAAGTTTGTGAGGCCTTCACAGTAGATTATCGACACCCAGTCTTCTCTGAAATATTCCCAGATTTATTTTCCATTCCCAAACAGAGTAGAAAGTCAAAAAGGGAAAGGAGGGCAGCTAAAGCTTTGGGAACCCTAATACTGACTCAAAGCCAGAGGGTCACTCTCATAGGTAAGCGGACCTGAGCAGCTGAAAAGGAGGCCACACCAGGAGGGAGAAGCACCCTAGTCTGACCCCCACTCTAATGCTTCTGAACCAGTAGAGGCAACAGAGACTGGGCCCCTAGATCTTAGGCAGATTAGCCCCGGGAGAGGAAATTTTGGAAGGGACCAGGCTGAAGACTCAAGGTACGACAACATTAGGAAGGAGGTGACTGAAATAGATGGGGTCCCCGTGGAAGGGAAAAGCCAGGGACCAGGACCCTACTTCATAATGAAGAAGAATCTCTTATTCCAGGTTGTACCAGTACAGGGGCAGAAGGTACAGCAGATTCTAGTACCTCAAAAACACCAGAACGCTGTATTAAGTCTTGCTTATAGTCATCTTTTTGGGGGGCATTTGAGGGTAGAGAAGACCCTGGCACGAGTCCTATGACTGTTCTTCTGGCTCTGAGTACATGAAGAAGTGCGGAGGTACTGTGCATCCTGCCCAGAGTGCCAGCTGCACAGTACCCTTTCCCATGACAGAGGTCCCCTTGGAGCAAATAGCCATGGACCTAGTGGGACCCCTGGAGAAGACGGCTCGTGGCCATCAATATATACTTGTTGTTTTGGACTATGCTACTCGCTACCCAGAAACCATCCCCCTGCGGAAAACAGCCTCTAAAACAATAGCCAAAGAGCTGGTGGGTATCTTCGCACGAGTGGGGCTACCAAAGGAGAAATTAACAAACCAAGGAACCCCATTTATGTCAAAACTAATGAAGGACCTCTGTACGCTGATCCATATACATACCCTGAGAACTTCAGTCTACCATCCAAAGACTGATGGATTGGTAGAAAGGTTTAACCAAGCCCTCAAGGCTATGATAAGGAAGGTGGTAAGTCGGGACAGAAAGGATTGGGACACCCTTCTTCCCTACCTTATGTTCGCTATCCGGGAGGTACCTCAGGTCTCAGCTGGGTTTTTCCCCTTCGAGTTATTATACAGGCATCACCCCTGTGGCATACTAGACATCGCCAAAGAGATTTGGGAAGAAGAACCCAATGAGGGGAGAAATATAATAGAACACATAATACAGATGCGAGACCGAATAGCCCGTGTCACCTCTATTGTATGGGAACATTTGGAAAAGGCACAGGAGGCCCAGAGAACCTATTACAATCGCCAGGCAAAAGTCCAAAAGTTCCAACCAGAGGATCAGGTGATGGTGTTGGTACCCATGGCAGAAAGCAAGCTTCTAGCACAATGGCAGGGGCCCTATGAGGTGGTTGAACGCGTGGGGGAAGTAACCTACAAAATACAGCAGCCAGGACGCCGAAAACAAGAACAGATTTATCACATCAACCTTCTGAAACCCTGGCATGCACAAGAGGCATGCATAACTGTCCAAAAAGACCTAATCCAGGAAAACAAGGCTTCCAAAGAGGTAAGAATGTCTCCCGATTTAACACCAGACCAGAAGAACGAGGTGTCTGAGATGATCTTTTGGAACCAAGATGTATTCTCAACAAAACCGAGTCGAACAATCAAGACGTATCATCACATCGTCGTGAACCCTGGGGCCAGAATAACAATGAGACCCTATTGGATGCCAGCGGCCAAAAGGGAGGAAATAAAAGCAGAAGTAAAATAAATGCTGGAGTTGGGGATCATCAAAGAATCCCATAGTCAGTAGTCCAGCCCAGTCGTGCTGGTGCCCAAACCTGATGGAACCACAAGGTTTTGCAATGACTTCCGGCGACTAAATGAAGTATCCCAGTTTGATGTGTACCCCATACCTCGCATAGATGTGCTAGTGGACCATCTGGGTAATGCCTGGTACTTGACTACTCTAGACTTGACAAAGGGGTACTGGCAGATTCCCCTTGTGGAAGATGCAAAGGAAAAGACTGCATTCTCTACACCAGAGGGTCTTTTTCAATATACTGTCCTCCCTTTTGGACTACATGGGGCCCCAGCTACTTTCCAGCGCCTCATGGACAAACTATTACGCCTGCATACCAGTTATGCTGCTGCCTACTTGGACAATGTGATCATTCATACCCCAGACTGGGAAACTCACCTAGAGAAGGAGGAGGCAGTCCTTGATACCTTCAGGCGAGGTGGCCTTACAGCAAACCCTTCCAAGTGCGCTGTAGGGTTTACGGAGGCCAAATATCTTGGCTACATTGTGGGAAAAGGTCTCGTAAATCCCCAAGTGAAAAAGTTGGAGGCCATCCAAAACTGGCCCCAACCATGTTGCAAGAAACAAGTCCGGGCTTTCCTAGGTGTAATGGGGTATTACCGATGATTTATCCCCCACCTTGCCACAAGGGCAAGCCCCCTGACAGACCTAGTAAAAGCCCATGGACCTGATCTGGTAAGATGGTCTAACACAGCAGAGGAAGCATTCACAGACCTAAGGACTGCCCTCTGCAGTAACCCTGTACTGATAGCCCCTGATTTCACCAAGGAATTTATCCTGCAGACAGATGCATGGGAAGTAGGGTTGGGGGCTGTTCTATCACAGATGGTCGGGAAGGAGGAACACCCAATTCTCTACCTCAGTAGGAAACTCCTTCTGAGTGAACAAAAATATGCAGTAGTGGAGAGAGAGTGCCTCGCCGTAAAATGGGCCATGGAAACATTGTACTACCACTTGCTTGAGAGCAGATTTGTCCTCCTGACCAACCATGCCCCTCTTCAATGGATGCAGTGGGCACAGAGAAGAACAAAAGGGTGACCAGGTGGTTCTTATCCCTCCAACTTTCCAGTTTTGTGTGCAACACAGAGCAGGGAGGCATCACGGCAATGCTGATGACTTGTCCCGTGTGCACTGTCTGGCATCCCAAGCTGCCCAACCCCTTGGTGTTGAGCAAGGGGGAGGGATATGTGACAGACCCAGACCAGAGGGGTAAAGGAGTCTGGTAGGGGGAAAATATACTGGTCACTGAATGAGTAGTTTTTTGTTCCCTGAGTGACCAAAGCAGGGGCTGCACTGGAGTAATCAGGAATCTGCTAGAACCAATTAAGTTAGACAGGCTGATTAGAACACCTGCAGCCAATCAAGTCAAGCAAATCAGGGCACCTGGGTTGAAAAAGGAGCTCACTCCAGTCAGGCGGGGGGGTGGGGTGAGAGCCAGAGGAAAGGAAGTGTGTGTAAGGAGCTGGGAGCAAGAGGCACCAGGAGCTGAGAGTGAGAGGGTGTGCTGCTGGAGGACTAAGGAGCACAAGCGTTATCAGACACCAGGAGGAAGGTCCCGTGGTAAGGATAAAGAAGGTGTTTGGAGGAGGCCATGGGGAAGTAGCCCAGGGAGTTGTAGCTGTCATGCAGCTGTTACAGGAGGCACTATAGACAGCTGCAATCCACAGGGTCCTGGGCTGGAACCTGGAGTGGAGGGCGGGCCCGGGTTCCTCCCAAACCTCCCATCTCCTGATCAGACACAGGAGGAGTTGACCCAGACTGTGGGAAAGATCACTGAAGTGAGTAAATCTGGCAATAAGCGCAGGATCCACCAAGGTAGAGGAGGAACTTTGTCACAATATCTAAACAGAAAATTGGATATAACAGAAGATAGACCAGAATCTTCACAAATCGTGGCTTAAATTTTTAATTCCAAGATTATTGACCCTTAATGACTTAAACAATATTTTTTAACTGAAGTCACGGATTTAACAGTTACTGACTATTTGCCATTCCATATGAACAGCTGCCATCTAGAGATCATTAGAAAGGATGCATTAAAAATTAGTCACATTAACCTTGACTTTTGGTAATGCCCATTTTCCAGTATAGCCACCCCTTTCCCAGCCTTCACCCTCTGCTATCTCTAGTATCCATGATAGAGCAGAGCTTCCCCTTTCCCATAGCTCATGCTCTGCTGCCCCCAAAGCCCCTTGGCCCAGGGTACATTATGCTTGTACAGCCGACACGGAAGCTGGTTACCACTGTTTTCTAGCTTCTATTTTTAGTGAGCTAGCTAGAGTACAGTTACTGTGGCTACATCTACAGGAGTTGCTATTCACAACCCCAGCTGCAGTATAAATGCCCCCCAACTGTCTAAACTGTAAATTATTCACTCTGGTCTCTTTTTCCATCAGTCGGCCGATTTTAACTTGGTAGATTAGAATAGATTATCAGCATTCCATTGTAATGCAGAAACAAACTGGATAGAGGTAATGTAAGATGGGTTCGTAACTGGTTGAAAAACCTTTTCCAGAGAATAATCATCAGTGATCATCAGTGTGTACTCAAGCTGGAAGAGCATATTGAGTGGAGCTCCACAGAGATAGGTCCTTGGGTGGATTCCATTCAATATCTTCATCAATGATTTAGATACTGGCATAGAGAGTTCACTTATAAAGTTTGCGGACGATACCAACCTGGAAGGGGTTGCAAGTGCTTTAGAGGATAGGATTAAAATTCAAACTGGAGAAATGGTCTGAAGTAAAGAGGATGAAATTCAATAAGGGCAAATGCAAAGAACTCCATTTAGGAAAGAATAATCAATTTTACACAAACATAAAGGTAATTGACTGCCTTGATAGGAGTACTGCAGAAAGGGATCTAGGAGTTATAATGGATCAGAAGTTAAATATGAGTCAACAGTGTAACACCATAAAAAAAAATCCGAACATCATTCTGGGATGTATCAGCAGGAGAGTTGTAAGCACCACGTGAGAAGAAATTCTTCCACTCTTCTCCACAGTTATAAGGCCTCAACTGGAGTACTGTGTCCATTTCTGGGTGCTCCATTTCAGGAAAGATGTGGAAAAATTGGAGAAAGTCTATAGGAGAGAAACAAAAAGAATGAAAGTTCTAGGAAACATGACCTATGAGGGAATATTGAAAAAACTGGGTTTTATTTAGTCTGGAGAAGAGAAAACTAAGAGGGGGACATGATAACAGTTTTAAATACATAAAAGGTTGTTACAAAGAGGAGGACGAAAATTTGTCCTCCTTGATCTCTGAGGACAGGACAAGCAGCAATGGACTTAAATTACAGCAAGGGAGGTTTAGTTTGGACACTAGGAAAAACTTCCTAACTATCACAGTGGTTAAGCACTGGAATAAATTGCCTAGGGAGGTTGTGGAATCTCCCTTATTGAAGGTTTTTAAGAACAGATTAGACAAACACCTGTCAGGACTTGTCTAGTAATTATGTAGTCCTACCCTGAGTGCAGAGGATTGGACTTCATGATCTATTGACGTCCCTTCCAGTCCTACTCTACGATTCTATGAATGCAAAAGACAGTTTTACTGGATTACTGTAGTTTCAAAGCCATGAGTATACATATGTATTTTCACAGGGACTCACTTACACAAGGTCTCCACCCTAATTTTGCATCATAGAATCATAGAACCGGAAGGGAGCTCAAGAGGTCATCTAGTCCAGTCCCCTGCACTCAAGGAAGGACTAAGTACTATCTAGACCATTCCTGACAGGTTTTTGTGCTCTTAAAAATCTCCAATGATGGAGAATCTACAACCTCCCTATGCAATTTATTCCAGTATTTAACCACTCTGACAGTTAGGAAGTTTTCTAATATCCAACCTAAACCTCCCTTGACACAATTTAAGTCCGTTGCTTCTTGTCCTATCTTCAGAGGTTAAGAACAACAATTTTACTCCCTCCTCCTTGTAACAACCTTTTATGTACTTGAAAACTGTTATCATGTCCCCTCTCATTCTTCTCTTCTCCAGACTAAACAAACTCAATTTCTTCAATCTTTCCTCATAGGTCATGTTTTCTAGACCTTTCATTCTTTTTGTTGCTCTTCTCTGGACTTTCTCCAATTTGTCCATATCTTTCCTGAAATGTGGCACCCAGAACCGGACACAGTACTCCAGTTGAGGCCTAATCAGTGAGGAGTAAAGCAGAAGAATTACTTCTTGTGTGTCTTGCTTACAACTCTTCTGATGATACATCCCGGAATGATGTTTGCTTTTTTTGCAACAGCGTTACACTGCTGACTCATATTTAGCTTCTGACCCCCAGTTCTCTTTCCACAGTACTCTTTCCTAGACAGTAATTTCCCATTTTGTATGTATGCAAGTGGAGTACTTTGCATTTGTCCTTACTGAATTTCATCCTATTTACTTCAGACCATTTCTCCAGTTTGTCCAGGTCATTTTGTATTGTAATTCTATCCTCCAAACACTTGCAACCCCTCCCAGCTTGGTATCGTCCATAAACTTTATAAGTCTACCTCTCTCTGCCATTATCTAAATTATTGGTGAAGATATTGAACAGAACTGGATCCAGACCCCACTCATTATGCTCTTCTAGCATGACTGAACTACTGATAAATACTCTCCGGAAACAGTTTTCCAACAAGTTATGAATTCACCTTATTGTAGCTCCATCTAGGTTGTATTTTCCTAGTTTTATGAGAAGGTCATGCAAGACAGTATCAAAGCTCGCATGTACCACTTTCCTCTATCCACAAGGTTTGTTACCCTGTCACCAAATGCTGTCAGGTTGATTTGACATGATTTATTCTTGACAAATCCATGATGACTATTTCTTATCTCCTAATTATCTTCTAGGTGCTTAAAAATTGATTGCTTAATTATATGCTCCATAATGTTTCCAGGTACTGAAGTTAAGTTGACTGGTCTGTAATTCCCCCATTGTCCTTATTTCCCTTTTTATAGATGGGCACTATATGGGAATCGTGTGTTCTGTGGCACAGGTTAGAGGGGTTTCCTTTTGCTTTTCTGTTTCTTTTGAAGGAGGCCTGGGAGTGAAATACACTATAAGAATCAAAAGTTAATTATACAATTTACTAACATTAGCATTTCATGGTGATGTTTTAACTATATTTTTATAATGTAGGAATCATGTATTTTTGTGTGCATGTGTGTGTAAGTCTCTCATCCTACAAGGAACAGATGCTCAGCTTTCCAAGTTAGGCCATTATCCCTGCACCCTCTCACTGAGAACAATCTCTCCTCATTGTCTGAACTTGGAACAGCCACAAGGTCAAAACTCCCACCAGTCCAGTAGTACTCAGCTGTGACATCTTACATAGACCTATGAAAACCTGTGACCCCATTCTTTTTAGGACCTATCTCTCTCCACTTTCTCCCATGGCTGTGACTCTGTAACAGCACGACAGGAAGCCCAGTGAAGCTAATGGAAACATGATTTTGGACTATAACAGGCTTCAGTTCAGGCCCTAAACCAGCCTATGGTATGTCTATTTTATTTTAACCTAAGGAAACTGATTGGTTAGCATTGTCCAAACATGGATTTCCTGCTAGCTGTTCTCAGGGCCTCCTTGACCTCTTTATTTCTCAGGTTGTAGATGAGGGGATTGACCAGGGGAGTCAAGACAGTGTAGAAGAAAGATAGAACTTTCTTGAAGTCTCTCAGTGTGCTGGTTGTTGGGAACATATAGGCAATCAGCAGAGATCCATAATACATGGTCACCACAATGAGGTGAGAGGAGCAGGTGGAAAAGGCCTTTTGTCTCCCAGTGGTGGAAGGGATTCTCAGGATGGTCACAATGATGCAGATGTAGGACATCAAGGTAAGTAGGAATGGGATCAGTAAGAAAATCAAGCTGAGAGTGAAAGCCAACATTTCCATCAGCAGAGTATCATTACAGGAGAGGTTTATCAGAGGGATAGGATCACAAAAGAAATGGTCAATACCATTAGGACCACAGAAAGCTAATTGGGATATCGGCAATGTTATTATGCCACTACATAGGAAGCCACCTATCCAAGAGCCACCTATAAACTGGAGGCAAGACCTGCCGCTCATATGGGTAGCATAGTGCATTGGATTGCATATAGCTAAATACCGATCATATGACATCACCGATAAGAGAAGGCATTCTGTTGCAACCAGAGAAGCAAAGAAATAATATTGTGCGAGACACCCACTAAATAAAATTGTTCTGTCCCCACTCAGGAGACCGGCCAGCATGCTGGGCAGGATGGTTGAAGTGTAGCAGGTCTCCAAGCAGGACAAGTTCCCAAGAAAGAAATACATGGGGGTGTGAAGGTGACAATCAACCACAACAAGCACCACGATGAGGATGTTCCCGGACATGGTTGCAATGTAGATCACGAGAAACAGCAGGAAAAGGAGGATTTGCAGTTCAGGGATAGTGCTGAATCCCAGGAGGATGAATTCTGTGATGGATGTTTGATTTCTCTGTACTGGGTTCATCGTAGGTTGTGTCTATGGGAAAGAAATTCACTCTGGGATATAAATGAAGAACATACACTCAATAAAACTTCAGCATTGTTTTCATTGTCCCCCCAACTGGCTATTGGAACAATAGCTGAGTAGAAAGTGGAGGCTAGGGGATGGGAAATGGGGAAAATGCCATCTCACTTGACACCTGGGATAAATTTCATATCTGATCAGACTGCAGGTTAAACAAAACGTTAATCTCTCTGGAAACCTGTGTAGTAACTGGACAGATCACAGCAAGCACCGAAGTACTGTGGTGATGGAGATCATGTATAACAGTACAGAAATACAGATAGATATTGGTTCAAATAGTTACACATTTCACCTCCTGGTCTATCAAAGCAGAACAGTGTCCTTGGACAGGCTGGAGTTCCACTGCTGAAATGAGTCAGGATTTTATATTTTAGGGGAAGCCACAACAAAGAAACAAACCAGGCAAATAAGGCTGGGAATTGCAATGGTTGGGCAGCCAACTGCAAGTGAATTGCAGTGAAAATGGCCAGCCTAATTATAACCACCCTTTGAAAGTTTTTATCCTAAATGGACAAATACCTGTCCTTCCCTAGGACAATATTTCATTGTCTTGCAGTGGGTCACTCTACACAAAGACCCAATCTTCATTAAAAAGAAACGGAAACAAACAAAGAAACATCCAGCTAGAAACCACCATTTTAGGTAGAAATTTATCCTCTATGGCAAGAAAAAGCTTTCCTTACCAATTTCTAATTTTATACAATGTGCTATTTTCATATTATGATAGTGGTGAGGAATCCAAATTTCCTTTTAATTGACTATACCATGATTTCATATGTTGGTTTTCATTCCAATTTCATATTTTTAAAAATGTATGTATGTTTTTTTAATTTTATTTCTTGATTATTTTTATTTTATATTACTTATGTTATTTTATATAGTTATTGTATTTTATTTGAATCCTATTTTATAAGTAAAATATATCTTATACTAGTTTATTTTTATATTTTATTTAATTTGATATTACTTTACAAAATATGTACAATAATTTTTTCCTAAACAAAATTTTGTAGAAATTGATATGTACCCATGGGACATTTTGATCTCAATGAATTGACATTTTCTGATGCAAAAATAGTCCATTAGAAATTTTTTTTGCTCTGTTTCTTATTCTTTTCTTCTTTAACATTGGTTAATAATATTAATTCTTTCTCTCCTCCCTTCTTTTTATTAGTCATGGTAGATGAGAGAGCCATAATCTCTCTTGCTATTACTAATCCTTAGAGAAAAAAGGTGGGTGAAGTAATATCTTTTATTGGACCAATTTACTAATCTTTATTAATTGCTAAGTAATGACCTGCACAGAGCTATGCACAGAGTTAATTTTACAAACCGGGAATAATTCTGTTCATTCTGAGCCTTCTCTCTCTGAAGTCAAAGATAAAATCTCCACTGACCTCAAAGATGGAATCCATTGATTTCAATGGGATTTGAACTGGTAACGCTTTGAGCCTTCCTTGACACTTATAGCTCGGCTCGGCAGGATTCGATGTCAATCAATAGATGTTGGTAAACGTCGATATCAGTTGAGACACTGAAATCAACAACAGGAAAGATCAGTAACACTCGGCATTAGTGCAACCTCCCCCCATGCCTTGCACTGCAGGGTTGGGTGTCATGAGCCCCGTGGCTGTGCAAGAGCCTTCTGCACTCTCGCAGACCTGGCCATGGAAATCTGCTCCACTGGGCCAGAGCAGTTGCCTTCCCTGCCCCTTTCACCCTGGTGTCTTGGACCCCTCAGCCGGTAGGGAGCAAACAGTATCCCTGCTGTCACTGCTGGGGCCCCCTCTCAGCCCCACTGCCCTAACTCTGAACCTAACCTACCACCACTGAATTTCCTGCAACTATAAAAATTGAAATTGTTAAATATCAGAAATAATCATAAAGATTAAAATCCCAATATTAATCATCAAAAGGGCAAAAGAAAAAGCAATTCTGCCAAGCCTACTTAGAGCCAATGTCTGCACCCCAAGCACTGAGCAGAGCAGCAAATATCAGCTCTGCTTTACCAACCTCATCTCATTAATGTTTGCAACATCCCAGTGAGGTGGGAGCTGCCATTAAGAGTACAATCCTGTATGTAGTATGGTGGGAAGCTCAAAGCTTGATGAACGATGCTCCAGTGTTTGAAGAGCTCGCTTTGTACTTGGGAGCTGTTGTTTTAATTCTCTGCTGCATCACAAACTACTTGTGTGATTTTCATGCCAGATTTCCAAAGGCCAGTAGATAGCTAAAAATGCACATTGGAGCCTGAGTAGGGGCGGTACCTAACGCCCATCGATTTCAAATCCCACTATGGGTGCCTGTGTCTTTAGGTGCAGAAACACCTCTATAAATCTGTCCCTCTGGGTGTCAGGTCCCCATCTGTAAAGCTGGGATAATAGCACCTCATGGGGCATTGGGAGGATAGATACATTAAAGACAGTGAGGTGCCCAGATACCATGGTGATGGGGGCCACACAAGGAGCTAGGATAGCAGTAACCTGAGAGGCATTTTATATTTCCAAATTCAGTCATATTGCTTTGGGTAGAGAGTTTAAAGAGAGATCATTGCAATCTTCCCCTTAAGTAACTAATTTCATGGGAATCCAACAAACTTTCATTGCTTCTAAAACCTCAAGATTCAAGGAGTAGAGGCAGGAAAAGGTAGATTTACCTCTAAGGCGGGTGAGTCACAAACTTGAATCTGATGTCATTTCTTCACTTAGCATTTCTGGGATCAGGTTATTCAGTCCATCTTCTCTCCCCACAACATCCATGTTCTTCCATATGCATAGGAAATAGAACATCATAGCCCAGATTGGCTACCGTGGCTCTGTTTTGTCTGGTAACATGTCCTGTGCATCATACGCTGAGACAAATGAAGAATGCTTTCTCTGATTCATTATATATCCTTCTGTGGGAAGGTGCAGTCTCCCAAGGCACCACAGCTGAGCGGAACATAACAGACAAGGAAAAATTAGTGTTTCATTTTTTTCTAGGCAATGTCAGTAGAGTCAAACTTCTAGTCTCAAAGGGAAACTCATGGAGAGAGAAAACACTTTTCATCTTAAAACAAATGTTTGTTTCCTGGGTGAACTTTATTTCAATTGTGAAGTAATAACTCACTAATTCTAGGAATAAAGTTTACGGCTGAGATTGCCAGAGCTGCCTAAGTGATTTAGACACCAAGGTCCCATTCAATTCCCTTAAGCGACTTTGAAAATCTCAGGATAGTTAACTGAGCTTGCACTTTCTCCAAAGAAACCTCCTGTTGTCCTCAATAGCAACCACACCTGTACCCAGTCTCCCTCCAGTAACACTGGAAAATCAGTTCATGTAACATTTTAAAAAGTGTTTAAGTGATTTAGGTGTCTTTGATAATGTTACCCAATTAACTCTTAGATAAAATGCAGGTGAACAAAGTGCTTTACACATTTAGGCTGGGATTTTCAAAGGGGGGGTAATGTATACCATATATACCTAAATCCCACTGAATTCCTAGGAGAATTTGGAAAACTACTTTAGGCTTCTTGGAAAAGCCCAGAGCATGCAAGTATTGAGGCTAGAAACTGAGATTATAAAGCACAAACCATTTCTTCCCAAATCCCTGACAAGTTTCAGGGTCATGCGGCTCTTCAGTGCCACAGGAATTGTACAAATTAGATAATCTTGTACCAGAATTATTGGCCTCTGATTGGTCTACTGGAGTGTTGGATAAGCAACTGAACAATACAGATTCCATTCTGAAGAGGACAGTATTATACATTCACACTAGCCAATTCATGGTCTGATTTGGGTACAGTCAATATAATCATTTCAGTTGTGTGTATTGCAATATATTCTGCAACTTGACTCCAAAACTGTCCTTTTTCAGCATGATGTTTCTCACATACTGACACATCTTGCCATGAAGGTAATGTTTGTTCCAGCCTTTTCTGAAGAATACAAATATTCACTCATTTCTGATTGTATGTTGTTATTCCCAGTTCTCTCCTAGAGTAATTTGCTCCCTAACCATGTCATAAGTCCTCATTCCAATTTATCACCAATGTGAATAATTGTGTGTCACCAAAGCTTTATTGTTCATAATTCCCAAATGTGGAATATTTGTGGCTCACATCATTGTATTTTGGAAAATGATTTCTATTTTTGTTTTGTTTTTAAATTAATCTCTGGCTAACATATTGCTGATAGGGATGAAATCCCATAGCTCAAGTCTTTGAAGAATACATGATTCAACTGAAAATTGGCTATAACACAGGGATAGACCTGAATCTTCACACACCGTGGCTTAAATTTTTATTTCCAAGTTTATTAACTCCTAATCACTTAAGCAATATTTTTAACTGAAATCACAGATTTAAACAATTACTGTCTATTTGCCATTCTCTGTGATCAGCTGCCATGTAGATATTATTAGAAAGGATACACAAAACATTAGCCACATTAACCTTTGCTTTCTCTGAATGCCCATCTTCCACTATAGCCACCTCTTTCCCTGCCTTCAACCTCTGCTATCCTTAGTATCCATGATACAGTAGAGCTGCCCCTCTCCCATCACTCACCCTCTGCTGCCCCAGTGCCCCTTTGCCCAGGGTACATTCTGCTTGTGCAGCCGGCACTGAAGGCAGTAGCATGGTTTCCTCACTCCTATTTTTAGCGAGCTAGCTAGGGTACAGCTACAGGGGCTACATCTATAGGGGCTGCCATTCACAACCCCGGCTTCAGCGTGGATGCACCTCAAGTATCTAAGCTGTGAATTATTCACTGTGACCTCTCTTTCCATCAGTTAGTTACTTTTGACTTGGACTATCCGCATTCCATATTAATGCATAAATAAACTAGGGAAATACAGGCTAGATGGAGCTACTATAAGGAGGGTAAATCATTGGTTGGAAAACCACTTCCAGAGACTTATCAGTGGTTCACAGTCCAGCAGGAAGGGCAGGGATCGGTTCTGGGTCTGGTTCTGTTCAATATCTTCATCAATGATTTAAATAATGGCATAGAGAGTACACTTATAACGTTTGTGGATGATACCAGGCTGGTAGGGAGTTGCAAGTTCTTTGGAGGGTAGGATTAAAATTCAATTGGAGAAAGTCCAGAGGAGAGCAACAAAAATGATGAAAGGTCTAGAAAACATGACCTATTAGGGAAGATTTTAAAAAATGGGTTTGTTTAGTCTGGAAAAGAGAAGACTGAGAGGTGAAATGATAGCTTCCAATAAATAAAAGGTTGTAAGAAGGAGGAGTTGTTCTCTTTAACCTGGATAGGACATGAAGCAATGGACAAACTGCAGCAAGAGGGTTTAGTTTGGACAGTAGAAAAAACTTCCTGTCAGTGTAATTAAGTAAATTACCTAGAGAGTTTGTGGAATCTCCATCACTGAAGGTTTTTAAGAAGAGGTTAGACAAACACCTGTTAGGAATGGTCAGGTTATTACATAGACCTGCCTTGAGTGCAGGGGACTGGACTAGATGACCTATTGAGGTCCCTTCCAGTCCTACTCTTCTATGATTCTACAAATGCAAAGGACAGTTTCCCTGGATTATCAATGTTTGTTTCAAGCTAGGAATGTGTAGCTGTATTTTCACAAGAACTCACTTACATGAGGTCTCCACCCAAATTTTGAATCAGTATAGCTATTTGGGTTAGGAATATGACTTTGTTATGGAAATAGTTCTATGGGTACAACCTCTAATGAGGATAGGGTTTACTAATATAAAGGTGCCTTATACAGGTGTCTCTTTATTCCCCTTCTTGAATCGGGATTAACTATACTAGTATAAGCATCTTTGCATCAGTGTAATTGTGTCTGTAGAGGAGTGGACTCACACCTGCAGCGCCTCCTGCTGGTCTCTCAGGGAATTAGCTCGTTCCAGTATCCGGAGCACCCTCTGCAGGCCGGTAATCCACCTGTCCTCTGGCCCCATGTTCCTCCCTGGACCCCAGTTCCCTTTTAACCAGGATACTGCCTCTGGCAGTATCCCACCAATCTGGGTATTCCCTCCCTGGGGAACCCCCAACCCACAATCCCCACTTTGCCTCAGTTTGTCTACTGCCCAGTCTCCATCTAGCCCCTGTTCACTGGGGCAGACTGCAGTATCAGCCACTCATCATAGGCAAAGGGATTTGGACCTGCTGCCTTTGCCTGCCTCTGGGCTGCCCCCTGCAACCCCCAATACCTCTTGGCCTTATGCTAGGCTGCAGCCAGGGGATTTCCAGGCAGGAGCTCCCCAGCTCCTCTGCCTTTCCCCAGCCCTGCTTCACTCAGGTACCCTGTGTCTAGCTCCCTGCAACCAGGCCCTTCTCTTTCTACAGGCAGAGGAAAACTGCCTGGGCCTCTGGCTCACAGCCTTTTATAGGGGCCAGCTGGGCCTGACTGGGGCATGGCCACAGCTGAGCCTGCTTTCCCTAATCAGCTCAGGCTTCTTGCCCCAGCCACAGCTTTCTCCTGGGCTGTTTCAAGCCCCGCAGGGCAGGAGTGGGTAATCACTCTGCTACAGCGTCAATTCTGTGTAGATGAGTGGGCATCTCATGGCAACCCCCTGGAGGCCTCAGGGCAGCCCAGAAAACAGCCTCTCACCTCAGTTTCCCTTATTCATTCC
The DNA here is from genome assembly GCF_025201925.1 of Gopherus flavomarginatus. NCBI lineage: Eukaryota > Metazoa > Chordata > Testudines > Testudinidae > Gopherus > Gopherus flavomarginatus. The sequence continues at coordinate 15,561,203 of NC_066628.1, forward strand.
CCAAATAATCTCAAAACAGGTTTTTTTCCAGTCCAGACATAACAGCCCTCCTTTCAGTTTCATTTATTAACCTGAATTTCAAAACTAAACCCAGAAGTCTTCCATCCAGATGAGGGCTTAAATTCAACCAGAGCTGTCTGGAGCTCTCGTAAATATTTTCAACCCCCCTGGAGTTTATATAACATATTGTGGGGTGCAGTGGGGGGCTCGGGGAAATACTCTATAAACATTTAAGCCCTGGATCCAGCTGCATACACCCGAAACTCCCTTCATCTGGTCTGAGTCCTTCCTGCCTTAGCAGGCTACTCCCAGCTCTTCCTATCTGCACCAATTCCCCTGGTCTCAGGGTTTTCCCTACAGGAGCCTCTCTCACTCTCTCAAGTCTCACTTCAGCCTCCTGAGCAGGCATTTTACTCTAGCCTCCTTCTGACCTTTATTGAACATTGCCTGATTCCCCTCAGCTGGACTTCTTCTCTAATTAGGGCTGGCTTGGCCACAGGCTCTCCAGACCAGGGCACATGGCCCTGTCACAGGCAAGGATAGGCCAGTATAGGTAAAATGGTGCAATTTCTATATGTAGACAAACCTTGACATATTTATTCCTCACACTGGTTACAAAGGGGATAGATAATGGGACGTATGACAAGAAAGACAACAGAGAGAGAAGACTTAGTTTAGTTATTTTATTGCACAATGCTCTTGGTAACAGATACACAGCTATTAGTATCACCGAGAAAATGGCAAAACATGAGAAGGAAGTGGTAGGAAGCATTGCCTGGGCATGGAAGAAATTCTCAGGACATTGGTTTGGCTATAAGTGTGCAGGCTGGGTTTTCCCATAAGAGACTGATGTTAAGCATCCAAATCCTATGGACAGTGAGTGGCAGTAAGGCACCTAACACCCTTAGGTCCCATTGTCAATTACAACTGGACATGATGGAGCAGACAGTGCATTGGACTAGGGCTCTGGAGAACTGGTTTCTATGCCTGTCCCTGCCACTAGCCCACTGAGTGACTGTGGCAGGTAACGTCACCTCTTTCTGCCTTCGTTTCCCCAGCTATAATGTGACAATGAGGATGTGGAGCTAGGGACAGAGTCACAAAGCTCCTTCTTACTCTCACAGATATTATGGAGCACACAGCAAGCAGCAATAACAATGGGAATATTGCTTTCGCTGAGGTCTAACCTACTCAGCAAACTGCACCAGTGCCCCTTTAAATGTCCAAAGGAACATTCTACCACCATTCTGCATTTACTCAGCCTATAGTTCAACTGCTCCTTACTGCTGTTCAGGCTGTCTGTGTACAGTTTCACGAGCCATGGAGCAAGGGGTAGGCTGGGTCCCCAAGGATAACTATTGGCATTTCAACATCTGCAACAGTAATTTTCTGATCTAGGAAGAAAGTCCCTTCTTGCAGCTTTCCAAACAGTCCAGTTCTGATAGATGTGAGCGTCATGCACCTTTCCCGATCATCCCAAATTGATGTCGGTGAAATGGCTCTTGTGATCCATCTGCCCTTGCAACACCATCGAGAAATATCCTTTGCAGTTTATGTACTGTTTGGCAAGGTGGTCTGGTGCCACGGGCGGCTCCAGGCACCAGCGCTCCAAGCACGTGCCTGGGGCAGCAAGCCGCGGGGGGGCACTCTGCCGGTCGCCACTAGGGCGACAGGCAGGGGGCCCTTGGCGGCTTGCCTGCAGAGGGTCCACTGGTCCCGCGGCTTTACCGGACCTCCTGCAGGCCTGCGGGAGGTCTGCTGAAGCCGCGGGACCAGCGGACCCTCCGTGCTTGGGGCGGCAAAATGTCTACAGCTGCCCCTGTCTGGTGCCAAGATAGTGATATGTGTTCCGTCTATCTCCCCACCACAGTTAAGGAACCACATTGCAGCAGACCCATCCACTATGACCTGCACATTTCCCAGAGTCACTATTCTTGTTAGCAGAAGGGTATTGATTGCCCTGGCTACTTGGATCATAGCAGCCCCACGGTATATTTGTTCACTCGAAATTGGTAGTCAGGCATTGCAAGCTTCCACAGGGCTATCACCACTTGCTTCTCAACTGCCAGGGCAGGTCTCGTCTTGGTATTCCTTACGTATGTGAAAGTTTTGCAGCTACTAGGAATCATTCCATACCTGCAACACTATCTGGTCCCACCACTCTGTGCTTGTTTGCTGGGCCCAGAATCAGCATTTCATTGTATCAGCATGCCCCAATGCTGTCATGATATCCCAACTGCCACATCCTGTGTTTTCAGGAACATCTGTGTCCATGTCCTCCTCACAAACTTCCCTGTGCTGGCGGTTCCTATCTAGGCTCTGCACATACTACAGGATCATGCGTGAGGTGTTTACAATGCTCACAAAAGCAGTGTGCATCTCAGCGGCTTCCATGCTTGCTATGCTGCATGGATAACCCAGGAAAAAAGGCGCAAAATGATTGCTTGCCATTGCTTTCAACAAGAGAGCGAGGGAAGGAGGGGAGACTGACAACATGTACCCAAAACCACCCGCGACAATGTTTTTGCCCCATCAGGCATTGGGAGCTTAACCCAGAATTCCAGTGGGCAGCGGGGACTGTGGGAGAGCTACCCACAGTGCACCACTCCGTGAATTGATGCTAGCCACGGTATTGAGGATGCATTCCGCTAACTACTGTGCTTAGTGGGGACATACATGATCAACTGTATAAAATTGCTTACTAAAGATTGACTTCTATAAAATCAACTTAATTTCGTAGTGTAAACATGCCCTAAGTGTTTGCCATAAAAGGGCCACAGTACCCTATACTTGTGCCTCTGGACATGCCTTCTGCAGCTCCACACTAGGCACCCGGACTCTGAAGCCTCAGAGTGATGCATGGACCTGGGGAAGATAGACGTTCCCCTGCCTGACTCGCCTGCAGGGCCCGATCTGTCAGGTGAGTGCCCAGATGCTTTTGAAAATCCCACTGAGCAGCCAAGTATCTTGAAAAACAGGCTCTAAATCATTACTGCAAATGGGCAAATAAGAGGCCCGGGCTGGTGTCCTGTGGCACAGGTTAGAGTAGTGGCTCTCAACTTTTCCAGACTACTGTACCCCTTTCAGGAGTCTGATATGTCTTGCGTAACCTAAGTTTCACTTTACTTAAAAACTACTTACTTAGAAAATCAGACATAAAAATACAGAAGTGTCACGGCACACTGATAGTGAAAAATTGATGACTTACTCATTTTTACCACATAATTATAAAATAAAACAATTGGAATATAAAAATTGTACTTACATTTCAGTGTATAATATATAGAGCAGTATAAACAAGTCATTGTCTGTAGAAAATTTTAGTTTGTACAGACTTTGCTAGTGCTTTCTATGTAGCCTGTTGTAAAACTAGGTAAATATCTAGATGAGTTGATGTATCCCCGGAAGACCTGTGTACGTCCATGTGTATGCATACCCCTGGTTGAGAACACTGGATTAGAGGGTTTCCTTTTGCTTTTCTGTTCTTTTGAAAAGAAGCCTGGGAATGAAATACACTATAAGAAACAAAAGTTAATTATACAATTGCCTAACATTGGAGTTCCATGGTGATGTTGCAACTCAATATTTTTATAATATAGGTATCATATTTGTGTGTTTGTATGTGTGTTGGTAAAGAAGTCTCTAACCCTACAATGAATGGGTGCTCAGCATTCCTGCAGAGTCCATTTTGCCTGCACCCTCTCAATGAGCACAGTCTCTCTCATTTTCTGATCTTTGATCAGCTCAAGTTCAAATCTCCCACCAGCCCAGTAGTACCCACATGTGGCACCTTACATAAGTCCTAAAAAGAATGGGGACACAGGTTTTCAGAGGTCTGGCTATGCCCATGTTACTGTGATTCTGTAAGAGCATGGCAAGAAGACCAAGGAAACTAATGGAAAGATGATATTAGACTACAGAAGGCTTTGGTTCAGCCCCTAAACTAGCCTATGGTATGTCTATTTTATTTTAACCTAAGGAAACTGATTGGTTAGCATTGTCCAAACATGGATTTCCTGCTAGCTTTTTTCAGAGCCTCCTTGACCTCTTTGTTTCTCAGGCTGTAGATGAGGGGATTCACCAAGGGAGTCAGGACAGTGTAGAAGACAGAAAGAACTTTCTTGAAGTCTCTCAGTTTGTTGGTTGTGGGGAACATATAGGCAATCAATAGAGTTCCATAATACATGGTCACCACAATGAGGTGGGAGGAGCAGGTGGAAAAGGCCTTTTGCCTCCCAGTGCTGGAAGGGATTTTTAGGATGGTTGCAATGATGTAGATGTAGGACATCGAAGTAAGTAGGAATGGGACCAGTAAGAAAATCAAGCTGATTGTTAAAGCCAACATTTCCATCATCTGAGGATCATTGCAGGAGATTTTTACCAGGGGGATAAAATCACAAAAGAAATGGTCAATATCATTGGGTCCACAGAAAGTCAACTGGGTTATCAACAATGTTAGTATGCTACTAACAAGGAAGACACCTGTCCAAGAGCCACCTGCAAGCTGGAGGCAAGACCTGACACTCATATGGGCTGCATAGTGGAGTGGATTGCCTATGGCTAAATACCGATCATATGACATCACCAATAAGAGAAAGCATTCTGTCGCAAACATAGAAGCAAAGAAATAATATTGTGCGATACACCCACTAAATGAAATAGTCCTGCCCTCAGTCAGGAGACTGGCCAGCAAGCTGGGCAGGATGGTCGAGGTGTAGCAAGTCTCCAAGCAGGACAAGTTCCCCAGGAAGAAGTACAGGGGTGTGTGAAGGTGTTGATCAGTCACAACTAGTGCCACGATGAGGATGTTCCCGGCCATGGTTGCAATGTAGATCACTAGAAACAGCAGGAAAAGAAGGATTTCCAGTTCAGGGAGAGTCCCAAATCCCAGGAGGATGAATTCTGTGATGGACGTTTGATTTCCCTTTTCTGAGTTCATCATGGGGTATGTCTATGGGAAAGAAATTTACTGCGTGACATAAATGAACACCATTCACTCAGTAAAACGTCAGCATTGTTTTTTGAATGTCTGCCTCTGCTGGCTACCAGAACTATAGCTGAGTAGAGAATAGAGGACAAGGGAGGGAAAATGCCATCTCTTTTGATTCCTGGGACAGATTTCATATCTGAGCAGACTATAGGTTAAAGAAAATGTTAATCTCTTTGGAAACCTGTGTAGTACCTTGACACATAGCACCAAGCACTGAAATATTATAGTGATGGGGCTGATACAGAAGAGCACAGAAACACAGAAAGAGGAGACAGATTAGACTGATATTGGTTCAAATAGTCACATATATCATGGCCTAGTATCTAAAAGCAGAAAGAAGTAGGCTGGAGTTCCACTGTTGAAATGGGTCAGGATTTTATATTTTAGAGGAAGCCACAACAAAGAAAGAAACCAGTCAAATAGGGCTGGGAATTACAATGCGTGGGCAGCCAACTGAAAGTGAATTGCTCAAAAGCTTCTCTCGTTCACCAATAGAAGTTGGTCCAATAAAAGATATTATCTCTCCCACCTTGTCCCTCTACTATTCACAAAGCACATTAATGCCCCTGTTTGGTGGTGGTATAGAAATACAGTCAGAAAGTTGGTGCTCACCTGTAACCACAGCACAGCCCAAGTTTGAAGGGATGAACTCTTATTTCTCAGGGTTCGGCTGCCAGGATTCAGGATCCTCAGCTGAGGTTCTTGTCTCTCCTCTTTCTGCAGAAACTGGATTTTGTCAGTGAAGAGATCTGCAGTTACCTGAAGGGATGAGCAGATGCATTTGATCTACATTTGAGCAATGAGCTTCTCCTTGGATTTACAAAGTGCAAATGCTGCCTCATATTTGTATTCAGTCTTCACGGTTTTTAGTACGGTCACACTTCATACGTTCTCCCACTTCATTGATTTATTGTCTCCAAAGCTTTATAGCTAACAATGCCCAATGGGACTTGTACAGTGTGATTTGTATAATTGTATCTTTTATGAAGTCTAATTATTCCATGTGGAATATATTTCAGATCATGAACAAACACCAGCTTCCATTCTTGGGAGATGCCTGTTATAATCTACTTGCCCTACCTGGTTATTAATATTCGATATATACTGCCACTTAGTGGCCCTTTTTCTAGTATTATTCTATTGGCTACAAAAATCTACAGGTCATTAGTCAGTATGTCTAATACACCCTTCAGTTCCTCTGCTCTGCTGCCATCTAGTGTTGACTTCCCAGCATGGCAGCATGTTTCTTTGCTGTCCTCTAGTGGGTTCTTCTTGCTTTCATAGCTGCAGCTTTCCAGTTCTTGACTCATATCAATTGCTGGACATTATTTAGTATAACAGCCCATTTCTCACTCCACAACATGTGCTACTATCCACAGCTCATTACATATTGCAGGGCCCATTTCTCATCATTTATACACCATTATTGAACTTCACCTTCCTTTCCACTTCCCTCAGGTGGTCATTTGGCAACATAACATCTTCTTTCTTGCCCTTCCACTTTAGCTGCTATCCACTGGACAACAACACTACATCTTTCCATTCCTCTGCCCTCTAGTGACCCTAGCGAGCTTAATCACACCTTTCCTCATTTCTTACCTACTGCTAGGTGTGCACTATTCCAAAGTAGAGCCACTGAGAACCAAATTGTAGAACAGCCTGATTGCAACATTAGTGGCTGTATTAGAGAGAACCTGAGACATAAGGTCTAAGGCCTGAACAGAAGTCAGGCCTGTCTGCTATAAAGCAAAGTCAGGCTGTGAGCAGAAGTAGGATGTTATAAAACGTGCCTGCTGGCAGGTTCACTCTCTGATGTATAAACTTTCCCATTATTGGAAAAACAGAAGCAATCTAAGCAGTAACATGAGCACATTCCAGAGGGATGGTACCAGAACACCCCAATACCAAGAATGGTACAAGGACATTTCCCAAAGATAAGAAGAACATGCTGAACCCTTAAAGATAAGGTCAGGATGACAGTAAGATGGATAGAGATGTTTTGATAAGGTATTGCGAGGTAACAAACTATGTCAGAGTGGCAATACGAAACTTGTTTGTATCAGTGTATAAAAGAAGAGTCGCAGAGGGGGTGTCTTTCTCCGGCCTAGGAGGCAATGGAAATACCCGCTGTTCACTGAGCCATATCCATTGTCACGGGCATACATATTGTAGTGTAGCTATAGATATTGATCCGGGCAACTAGGACCGTGCTTCATCAGCAGTAAACCTGGATGAGTGCCTTCGCTACTGAACTGGAGTCTGGTAGTTTTATTGGGAAGTTCGACCAGAGACAGAGCAGCACACGGCGAGAACACACACTCACATGCAGCCAAAACATCTAACGACAGCGGCTACAACAGCACTTACAACAACGGCGGTGGCTCACAAATGTTTAGCAGGGGTTTCCCATCCATCCGATGCATTTCTATTGATGTGGGGTCTGTATCCAATGGAAATGCATAGATTGAACCTACCATGACAGAACACCAGTGGCTTTTTAGGCTGAGATTCTCAGAGGCATCTAAGAGAGCTAAGCATCCAAATCCCATTTCATAGGGATTAGGGTGCCTAACTCCATTAGGGCCCCTGGAAAGTAATTTCTGCAGGGTTTAAGTCCTACCATTCTCAGTGTTGCCCATCTTCCCTGTCTCTGGACAAGCCCTGATGTGCTCCCAGTGACTGAGCCAGCACTGCCATTTTGGCATCACAGGAGTTCTGCCCATTGGTAGGTGGTAGTCACTTTCTCTTATCCCAAGGAGATAGCCCTGCATACAGCAGAGCTGTCTAAGGCACCTGGGGCTGATTGGACACCGTGCCATGAGAACGACCCCTCTCGGGACGGGTGCTTGTTGCAGTGAGTTTTGGGGACACTCATTGCAACAGTATCCCTCCCTTTGCACTGCTCTGTGTAGCTGGAAGCAGCAGAGAAGCTTCTGTCCTGCAGGGCCACATGCCAAGTCCTTCCTCAATGACCGTTTGACAGACCCAACCCCAGGAATGGACTCGGTTCTACGTGTGCCCTGGCAAATACCCTGCTGGGTTTGGACAGACCCAGTGGACCTGGCTTGTGAGTCTAGTTCTTTCTTTGCCCAACTTCCCACCTCCAAGGGCCTGGTGAGCCTGGTGCTGTGGCTTTGCTGGAGCTGGTCACAGCTGGGCTAACCCCAGATAAGAGCTATGAAGCTGTTCCTGGTGAAGTGTCCAGACTGCTGGGGCCTGGCTGTTTGCATCCGGCCTGTATAAGTGCAGCGAAGATGATAGATTTGCAGATGCATATTAGGGCAATAAGCACAATTTCAGTGGTGGCAGATTTCCCAGGCTTATTTCCCTATCTCTGATGCCCCAGGAGTTAGTATTTTTATTATCCAAACATTAATTTTGATCAAAAATTGCTTTTTTATGAAAATAAAAAAAATGGTTAAAATTGTCTCCACTCTGCCTGGTGCCCAGTTAGAAAGTCTATGATGGGACCATGGTTATGGCCACCTCCCTCCCTGGTAAAAAGGACAACACTGACCTGAACTCTGTTTGGATTCTCCATTGTGTCCTTAGAGGCATAAGAAATGACCTGTAGCTACAAGCATGATGAAGTCATCCTGTCATGGATGCACAGGTCCAGTGCTCTTGAACAGCTCTGGAAGAGTCCCTGGGAGAACTACTTCAGGTTGTCAGCCCCCTTAGGGTCACACGTTCACTAGGGTAGGCCTCTTGGCTTCACCACCTCCTGGAACCTAATGTAGCAGCCTTCAGCACCCCTGCTTCTCACTGTGAACTCCCCTCAGCGAGTCCACCTGAATCGGACACATGGGGAAGACTTGCACACCCAAAGGGGGGCAATGAATCCCCGACTTCCTAACTCTGGAGTGATTTTCAGCCAGCGATGTAAAAGCAGGAGGGTTTATGGGATGTCTGGAACACAGCGTAGAAAGTCCTTCATTAACATAGAGAACGGCAAGTTACATCTGGGTCAATCCTAAAGCCCAGAGCTCTCTGACCCCTCTGTAGTCCCAATCCAAAAGCTTCTCCCTGCCTCCAGCAGCCCGCACTAAAGAATCCTACCTGGCCCCTCCCTGGTCTCTCCCTGGCCCCTCCCTTTGTCCTCCAGCTTATCACACACAGCTGGCTTCCTGCTAAGGGTGGGCCATCCATGGTCATTTGTTTCTAGGAGGCAAATATCCAGGCAATTGTAGTGGCCATTGTGTTCTGGAAGTCTCCATGGCCATGGGTACCCAGGCCCCAGGCAGATAGGTGTCAGTCATACCTATGTCTCTAAGTCTCTGCAAAGTGTAAACAGTCCTTTCCCCCACCTAATTTAATATGCACCCAGTAGGGGACACTGAGGCACACACAATATTCATATGAAACATTATGAAAAATTCCCACTTCATCTGAATTTGATTACAAGACTTTATTATCTAACATAGAGAAACAATGAACAGGGGATGTACACAAGGATTTACGCTGATGGTTAGTAGATTTTGTGTCTTACACAATGTTTGCTCTGTGAAGTTTTGAACACTGTACACCCTTCTCACATAGAGTGAACTGCCAACACCATGGAGAAAAATACTATAATACTGCATGTATCAGTGCTGAAAATGATAGAGTGATAGAACTGTCCACAACGGCACTTTCCTATAAGTTGTGTTACATGCAGCGATGGCTCTAGCTTTTTTGCCGCCCCAAGCACGGCAGTCAGTCTGATTTGGTGGTTTGCCTGTGGGAGGTCTGCTGGTCCAGCAGCTTCAATGGGACCTCCCGCAGGCAAGCCACGAAAGGTAGCCTGACTGCCACACTCACAAGGACCGACAGGGTTTCCCCCATAGATTGCCTCCCCAGGCACGCGCTTGGAGCACTGGTGCCAGGAGCCACAGCTGGTTACATGGACTCAGCAAGGGACCACAAAAACTGTCTTAGTAACTCTACGCAGATCATCTCCAATTCTTTTTCACTTTAGCGCTGAGATTTTTCAATGGGACTTATCAACTTAATTTTAATGGGGGCTGATTGCTTAAATCACCCAGGCAGCTTTGAAAACCTCAGGCTAAGTACTATTCTCAGAGTCTCTGACTGTTTTTGTGAAAACCACATTTACTGACTGCTTTGCACAAGGCTTCCTTGACCTCTCTGTTTCTCAGGCTGCAGAGGAGGGCAACAATGATTGAGAAAGGAAAAACTACCATCTGAAAAGAGATTGCAAAGGTCAAGATTGTTACCTTTGAAATGAGAGGGATAAAAGGGGACATGATAAATAATGATCTGGAAAAGGCAGAATGTGGAACTTCTGTTTTCCCTGCCCTTTACTGCAAGAACATAGGGGACTGTGACAAAGTTCCTCCTCTACCTTGGTGGGTCCTGCTCTTATTGGCAGATTTGCTCACCTCAGTGACCTTCCCCACAGTCTGGGTCAACTCCTCCTCTGTCTGATCAGGAGTTGGGAGGTTTGGGAGGAACCTGGGCCTGACCTTTATTCCGGGTTCCAGCCCAGGGCCCTGTGGATCGCAGCCGTCTATAGTGCCTCTTGTAACAGCTGCATGACAGCTACAACTCCCCGGGCTCCTTCCCCATGGCCTCCTCCAAACTCCTTCTTTATCCTCACCACAGGACCTTCTTCCTGGTGTCTGATAACGCTTGTGCTCCTTAGTCCTCCAGCAGCACACCCTCTCACTCTCAGCTCCTTGTGCCTCTTGCTCCCAACTCCTCACACGCACTTCCTCTCCACTGGCTCCTCCACCCACCTGACTGGAGTGAGCTCCTTTTTAAACCCAGGTGCCCTGATTAGCCTGCCTTGATTGGCTGCAGGTGTTCTAATCAGCCTGTCTGCCTTAATTGGTTCTAGCAGGTTCCTGATTACTCTAGTGCAGCTCCTGCTCTGGTACCTAAGGGAACAGAAAACTACTCACCCAGTGACCAGTATATTTGCCCTCTACCAGACTCCTGCACCCCACTGGCCTGGGTCTGTCACAGGGACATACAATGAAATTAAAATATGGGAATCTTAAAATCTATACAATGAAATCCTTGTTCGCACAGCATTTAGTTGAAGTGCGGCACTCACAGTGATGCTGGCAGACCAGGCCACAGCTCCTGCCAAGGTCTCTTTCTCTCAGTGGGACACTGACAGATACACAGCTGCAATCACCCTTGCTGTTGAGAGAAGCCTGTATTACCTATTGAAACCTGAGACTGAGACTCATTCATAGGTCTGCTTTCTTGCTTGAATCTTGTAAATAAGTCTCATTTCCTTTTCCTATTTAATAAATCTTCCTATAGTTCACTACAGCATTGGGTACAAGTGTCATCTCTGGTGTGAGACCTAAAGTGCAATTCACCTGGAGGAAGTTGGGAGTAACCTGAATATTGCTGCCATTCTTGGCGTAAGGGGCCGTGTACCACAGATACGGTCACGTGGGTGTCAGGAGAGACCGGTGCAGCCAAGGGGACTGTAAGTGACTGTCAGGGCTGTTAAAGTGCCTGAGGAGTTTGCACTCAGATTTCACCAACCAGCTGCATCAAGTTTAGAACTCACAACCAATGAGGGGTTCGTGCCCTGGTTTGTAACAGTCTGTCCTGAGCTTGGCACTCACCCTGTTGCATCCCCATTGGGAGCATCACACTCACTGCCACAGGAAGTCATCGATATGAAGGATTTAATTGGATTCCAGAAGAGACTGATATAAATATCCAGATATAAATATCCAGAGTTATCCTAATTATTGGCAACAACAGGTTTGGAATGGATACTAAGCCTCGTGTTTGTGGGGCTAAGACAATCTCATGATGGCTCAAACTTCAAGCCATGAGCTCGTATTTCTCAGGGTTTGGCCGTTAGGACTCGGTTGCCACCACTGAGGTTTTTGGGTTTCATCATTCAGTAGAAACTGGATCTTCTCAGCGAAGACACCTGCATCTACCTGAACAGAGAAGCAGCTGCTGCAACCTATCTTAGATCATGCTCCGCCCCCTCCATTTACGAAGTGCAGAATCCTCATGTTTGTATCCTTCTCCATGAAAGGCTTTGTCTCCCTTGATTCCATCTCTGAAGGGGCTGAGCCTGGGGAGTTAGCGCTGTGTTTTCTGTGCAGACAGTACAAACAACTGTTGTGATGCAACCAACCTCCCTCGCCCAGAGGAATTGCATTTCTTCTACCAGCTATATGAGCTCATTGCTCTGCATGGCTGAAATGTAATGTAGTGTCCATGGAGTGCCTGGCCATGCAGAGACTGACTCTACTCAGCAATCTTTGCTCATGTCACTTGTCCCATTGCCTTTGTAGTAGAAGAAGAGAGCCTGAGACATGAGGCCTGGTATAAGGAGCCTGGTAGGATACCTAAGGCCTGAACTAAAGTAGTCAGGCCCAGCTGATATAAAACAAAGTTAGGAAAATCAGGTTGTGAGCAGAAGTCAGGCCCTGTTACAAAACATGCCTATGTGCAAGTTCACAGAACCTGACAGGAACAGGGCTGGTGTTGTAAAAACAGAAACATTCCTAAGAAGTGCTAGGAACAGGACACTCATGTAAACTCATTCCGGAAGGGTGGTAGCAGAATACCCCAATACCAAGTATGGTGTAAACACACTCCCCAAAGATAACAGGGACACACTGACACCTCCTAAAGATAAGGTCAGGATAACAGGGTGATGGATAGACATGTTCTGATCTAACCACAGGTACAAGGTAAAGTGGTAACTAGCCACATCAGAAGGGCAATAGGTAACTTGTTTGTATCAGTGTATAAAATAGCGGTCAGAGAGGGGGTGTTTTGGTCCTGCTGATGGGGAGCGGAGAGTTCTGCAGCTCACTGAGCCGAGTCCATTGTAACGGGCATATATGTGTTAGTGTACCTGTAGCACATATAGGATGCAAAGACTGTGCTTCATTGATAATAAATTTGGTCAAACACCTTCGGCACTGAACCAAATCTGTGGTCTTCTTGGAAAGTTCAATCAGAGTCTGCTGGGCCTGCTTTTTGTGCAGAGCTAGTGCAGCACACGGAGAGAACACACACAGAGCCGACAAGTGACAACAACCTTCAGTGGAAGAATTGCACAAGTAACAATGGCTAACATGATTGGGCTTACCTAATTGGGTGCTGAAGCCACACAGTTTAACAAACACACAGGAGATTGAATGTAAGAAAAAAGCACTAATTCTCCAGGCTTAGCCCTTTCAGAGGTTGAAATAAGTGTGACTTTTATAATTGCAACTTTTTTTAAGTCTAATAATCCTAATGTGTAAAATATTTGAGATCATGAACAAACACCAGCTTAAATTTTTCAGAGATGCCTATCCAAGGTGATGGCCTATTATGATGTACTTACACCATCCCTTTATTAACATTCAATATATACTGCCATCTAGTGGGCATTTTTGAAAATAGCTGCCCATACATTGCCCTTACAACATACTTTCACTTCGGGAAGAAAAACCAAATGCACAAAGGCAGAATGGGGGATAACTGGCTTGGAAGAGGCACTGCTGAGAAGGATCTGGGAATTGTGGTGGATCACAACATCAACATGAGTCAACAATGCGATACTGTTTCAAAAAAAACAAATGCAATTATAGGTTGTATTAACAGATGCATAGCACGCAAGTCTTAGGAGGTGATAGTACCACTCTGCTTGGCTCTGGTTATGCCTGAGCAGAAGACTCTGTCCAGTTTTGGTCACCAATGTATAGAAAGGATGTAGAGAAACTGGAAAGTATCCAGAGACGAACAACAAAGATGATCAAAGGGATGGAATGCAAGTCATGTGAGCAAAAGGCTGAAGGAACTGTTTATGTTTAGTTTGAAGACTGCTATCATACCCCCCCCATCTGCTCTTTTCCAAATACTTGAAAGGCTGCCATAAAAAAGAGAAAAGTTGGTCTCTCTTGCCACAGTGGGCAGGACAAGAGACAATAGGTTCAAACTGCAGCATTATAGATTTAGATTAAATCTCAGGAATCTCCTTCACTGGAAGTTTTCAAAAGGAGGCTGGACAGCCATCAGTCTTGGATGGCTGAGACTCAAACAAATCCTGCATCTTGGTAAGGGGTTGGACTAGATGAGCCTTGCAGTCCCTTATAACCCAAGGGTTCTATGCTGCCACCTAGTGGCCATTTTACAATATAACTTTCCCATTATTTTATTGGCTACTGAAATCTATTGGTCACTATTTTTAACCACCCACTCCTTTCCTTTTCTCTACTCAGCTGCCATCTTATGTCGATTTCCCATGGCAGCATGTTACTCTGCTCTCCTCTAGTGGATGATTCTTGCTATAGCTGCTTCTTTCCCATTTTTGACTCTCGTGTCACCTGGTGGACATTGTTTAATATAACAGCCCATTTCTCAATCCGTAACATATCCTACTCCAACAGATTCATTACAAAGCACAGAATTCCTTTTCTCTTCAATGCTCTTTGCTCACCACTTATACCATGTTATATAACTTCACCTCCCTTTCCTCATTTCTTACTTATTGCTAGGTGTGCGCTGTTCAAAATTTTAACCATTGGGAACCAAATCACACAACAGTATGTTTGCAACAATAGTGGCCTATCGTAAAAAGATGGTTAAAGGTTAATGTCTCTTTTACCTGTAAAGGGTTAAGAAACTCAGTGAAGCTGGCTGACACCTGACCAGAGGACCAATGGGGGGACAAGATACTTTCAAATCTTGGTGGAAGGAAGTCTTCGTTTGTGTTGTTTGTTTTGTTCGTTGTTTGCTCTTGGGGCTAAGAGGGACCAGAGGTACACCCAAGTGTTCCCAATCCTGCTGAATCAGTCTTTCATGTTTCAAAATTGTAAGTGTAGCCAGGTAAGGCTGATTAGTCTTATGTTTGTTTTCTTAACTTGTAAATGTGTCTTTTGCTGGAAGGATTTTTACCTCTGTTTGCTCTAACTTTGAATCTCAGGCTTGGGGGTGAGGGGGAAGTCCCTCTTGGCTATATGAATCTGAGTACTCTGTAAGCATTTTCCATCCTGATTTTACAGAGATAAATTTTACCTTTTTTTCCTTTAATTAAAAGCTTTCTTTTTAAGAACCTGATTGATTTTTCCTTGTTTCAGAATCCAAGGGATTGAGTCTAAACTCACCAGGGATTGGTGGGGGGAAAGGAAGGGGGAGGGTTAATTCCTCTTTGTTTTAAGATCCAAGAGTTTGGATCTGTGTAGTCTCTCAGGGCAACCCAGGGAGAGGAAAGTCTGGGGGGTGGGGAAGCAGGGAGGATGGTTTATTTCTCCTTGCTTTAAGACCCAAGGGGGTTGGGTCTTGGGTTCCCCAGGGAAGGTTTTGGGGGAACAGAAGTGTGCCAGACATAGACTTCTGGCTAGTGGCCGTGTACCAAATTTAAGCTGGTAATTAAGCTTAAAAGTGATCATGCAGGTCCCCACTTTTTGGACGCTAAAGTTCAAAGTATGGGAAAAAAACCTTGACATGGCCACAACTAAATATACAACATTAGTGGGTCTCAAAGGTTAATTGGGTTTTACCATTAATTCAGTGCATTTCTGTTGCTGGGCAGTCTGTTTCCAGTGGAAATACATAGATTGAAGCTACAGTGACAGCAGCCCAGTGGTTCTCCAGACTGAGATTCTAGGACGTGTCTAAGTGAGATAGGCACCCAAATCCTTTTGCAGTGGGAGATGGATGCTGAACTCTGTTAGGTCACTTGGAAAATCTTTTCCATGGTGCTGAAGTCCTGCAGTTCTCACTAGTGCCCAGCTCCGCTGCCTCTGTCTTAAGTCCTGATGTGCTCACAGTGACTGAGCTAGCACTGCTGTGTGTGGCACCACAGGAGTTCAGCTCATTGCTAGGCGGTAGCCTCTTTCTCTCACCATAGGTTGTGTCATGGCCCGAAGAGGGGACCCTGCATGCGGTAGAGCTGTCCAAACCAGTTTGGGAAGGCTGGACACCGTATCTTGAGAACTAGCCCTCTCGGGGCATGTACTCATTGCAGTGAGTTTTAGGGACACTCATTTTAACAGGTCCTCTCCCTTTGTACTGCTCTGTGCTATTGGTAGCAGCAGAGCAGCTCATGCCCTGCAGGGCTGCATGCAGAGTCCGTCGTCAGTGACCATTTGACAGACCTAATGCCAGAATGGCCTCAGTGCTACGGGTACCCTGGCAAACCCCCAGCTGCGTTTGGACAGTCCCAGTATTCCTGGCTTGTGAATCTACCTCTTTGTTTGCCCAGCCTCCCCACCTCCAAGGGCCCGGTGAGCTTGGAGCTGTTGCTTTGCCAGAGCTGGTCACAGCCAGGTTTAGCTCAGGTAAGTGCTATTAAGTTGTTCTTGGTAAAGTATCCGGAGGTTACTGCTGGTGCCTGGCTGTTTGTATCTGACCTGTGTGAGTGTAGTGAAGGTGGTTGGTTTGCAGGGGGTATGGTCAGGATGGAATTAGGCACAATTTCAGAGGTGGCAGATTTTCTAGCCTTATGACCCCAAAAAGGTTGCACCAAGAATTTGGACAATAAAAATACTAACATTTATTTTGATAATAATGGCTTTTTTACAGACACAAAAAAAATTGGTTAAAATTGTCTCCTCTGCTCTTGGTGCCCAGTTGAAAACTTCATGATGGGAACATGGTTTTGGCCACCTCCCTCCCTCGTCCTTCAACTTAGATGGACAATGAGAGTTTTAAACTTAATTTTAATGGTGCTATGCAACAGGACCCCCGGTGTACAACCTGGAGCTGCGGGACCACTGTGCCCCCTTATCTCTTCAGCCTGGGCTGTCTCTCATGGTGCTTTAATAGTGAGAAGCAGCAACCCCCTGCCCTCCCCAATTGCTGTTATCACAAATCACCAGCATACAGAGACACACTCAGCTGAATTGCATGAATGCTCTCCAAGCTACTCGTGAACTATACAGAGGAAGACACCACCAAATCCCCCCAGCCTTGCACCCCAGAAATGTACCATCTTACACTGCTCAAGACCTTCTCTTGAACAATGCAAGCTCATTAATTATTTCACCACTTCATCAAAGGATAGTGGGCACCAACCTTTATAATCTGAGCAGATTCCCAAGAAGTTTAAACAAACTCACTGGTTAAGATTAAACATTAAAATAAGTTTATTAACTACAGACAGATAGATTTTAAGTGATTATAAGTGTTAGGTAACTGTCTCTGACCCTTATGCCTAAGAAATAAAAAGGAAACACACATTCTAAATCCTAAACTTTATCAGACTCAGTAAGATTTGATTCAAACAGCTTTTCTCACCCCACTGGATGTCACAGCCAGTTACAGTTCTTAATACACAGGCTGAATTCCCCTCCTAGCCTGGGAACAACCTCCCCAGTTCAAAGTCTTTGTCTTCCCAGTGTTCTTGTTGCCTCCAGAATAGGTGGGGGAGGAGAGAGGTGGTCTCATGAGGCCACTGTCCCTAATGTTACACTCTCAGTTCATGTCCATGGAAAAATACTGGCCCAGATATGTCCTGCTGGGCCTTGCTGAATCACAAAGTTCAGTGATTCCCATGGTGTGGTATTTACACAACTGTCTTTTACAGAATTATGAATCTCTTGTATACAATTCCCCTGCTGGTCAATCGCTGGTGATGGTCACTTAATGCCCACCTGGGTTTGGAGCAGCTCCTATGTTGTCCCTGTAGAACTAACAGTGGGCGACTCCCAGACTCCCAACATATTTCAATAACAACAATATTACAAAATCTCATACTGCCATATACAATGATGATATACATATTTTAACAGAAGAATGAGTTTCAGCAGATCATGACCTCACATATGATACCTCACAAGGCATGCTTTTCATGAAACATCAAAACCATATACAAAAGACAAATATAGGGGTTACAGGATGCTACTTTGAGGTACAGTGCATCACAGGCTCATTGCTTCAATCACAGAGGCAGCTTTCAAAACCTCAGACTAAATTATTATCTCATAGTCTCTGCATGTTTTTGTGAAAGCCACATTTACTGACTGCTTTGCTCAAGGCTTCTTTGACCTCTCTGTTTCGCAGACTGTAGATGAGGGGGTTTGCCAGGGGAGTTAGGACCGTGAAGCAAAGAGAGAGCACTTTCTTCAGATCTATGAGTATATCATGTTTTGGTAGCATGTAGAAAATCATTATGGTGCCATAGAAAACTGTCACCACAGTGAGGTGAGAGGAACAGGTAGAAAAGGCCTTTTGTCTCCCGGTGGTGGAAGGGATTCTTAGGATGGTGGCGCTGATACACATGTAAGACATCATGGTTAGTAGGAATGGAGGCAGGGTGAATACGGAGACAAATATGAGATTCACCAATATGCTCAGATGTGTGTCACTGCAGGAGAGTTCCATCAGTAGGACGGGATCACAATAGAAATGGTCAATTTCATTCGGGCCACAGAAAATTAACTGTGATATGAATACTATAAAGATGGTAGTGGCCAAGCTACCGTTTAACCATGACCCAGCAGCCAACTGGAGGCAAAGCCTGTTATTCATAAGAGCTGAATAGTGAAGGGGTTTACATATCGCTAAATACCGATCATAAGACATCGCTGCTAGGAGACAACATTCCGTACCTGCTAGAGCACAAAAGAAATACAGTTGTGAGAGGCAGCCACTGACTGAGATGGTTTTGTCCTCAGTCAGGAGACTGATCAGCATCCTGGGCAGGAGGGTGGAGGTGTAGCAGGTCTCCAAGCAGGACAAGTTCCCCAGGAAGTAGTACATGGGGGTATGAAGATGCTTATTAGACACAACTAGAGCAGTGATGAGCATGTTCCCAGCCACAGTTGTCATGTAGATCACTAGGAACATTAGAAAGAGAATAATTTGCAGGACAGGGAGATCCCCGAAGCCCAGGAGGATAAATTCTGTGACAGCTGTTTGGTTTCTCCGGATTATGTCTGCCATGGGTTAAGTCTAGGAATAATAAAGCAAACTGTGCAATTGAATTGGAAGAACAGAGCTGAAAGGTAATCAAGGGTCATGAATTAATTCCATAAATATTCAGAAACTCCCTCCATTTCCTGGCTACCAGCTGAAATTTTAAGGCTAAATGTAGACTTCAGTCAAAGTGCCAGGAATCTCAGTTCGAGAACAGATCTTTTGTACCCATGTAGACCACCCTCTGCCATAGCAGAGCAATGACTAGTATAACAGTCCATTTATCTGGTAGCCAAGTACTGATACGACAGATCAGACACTTCATCTAATATTGTATCCCATCTAGTGACATACAGAACTTTAACAAGGATGCTTACATGCTGTATTTCACATCTGGCAATTGCCAGAATCATGCCATGACTTTGGAGTCAAAATCAATAAACGCATCAACTAAAATGTTGAACCGATCTTCTCTTAGAATTAATGGAAATTAATCTAACAGTGTTGCTTGCTATATTCAGCATTTCAGTGCCCTGTAGGAGAAAGAATAATTTCTCCGCTCTCCTCACAAGAGAACAGTTCATGTCATAGATTTATGAAGTGGAGTAAATTCTCCTTTCGTTCCCGTGGTGGTGATGGTGACGTGGTGAGGGACTGGCAATGCCTTTTCTGATTCCCGACATTGGCTACATAGCAGTAAAAAAATATAGCTCTTAAGAGGATGGCACTTAGGAATAAGTAAAACCAGGCTGATGTGCAACCCTAACTGGGGAGTGACCCTCTGCACTCCATATGATTGTGGGATGATAATAGAGAAAAGCACTGGTGTGTGTGTGTGTGTGTAAGATGCCGTCCCTGAAATCAGTGTCTAAAAACCCTCTGGCCTGTGTGATCTGGGCTAGTAAGACACTAGCACCACTCCACACTCCATGTGCAGCACACTGAGCCAAATCCCCAGCTGGTGTAAATCAAGGTATCTTCATTTTTGTCAGTGGGGCAGATCCTCAACTGAGGACGTGTCACAAGACATGGATCTCAAGCTCCATCTCTGTGAAATGGTGCTATGAATCCTGACTGGCACTGCTGTGGGAAGGTGAGGATAAAACTTCTTATATTAATCAGAAGAAGAGCTCTGTCTAGCTGAAAATCTTCTCTTGTTCACCAACAGAAGCTGGTCCAATAAAAGATATGACCTCACCTGCCTCGTCCCTCTAATATTCACAAAGCACATTCATGCCCCTGTTTGGTGGTGGTATAGAAATACAGTTAGAAAGATGGTGCTCACCTACAACCACAGCACAGCCCAAGCTTGAAGCGATGAGCTTCTATTTCTCAGGTCTTGGCTGCCAGGAATCAGGATCCTCGGCTGAGTTTCTTGTCTCTCCTCTTTCTGCAGAAACTGGGTTTTCTCAGTGAAGAGACCTGCAGTTAGCGGAAGGAATGAGCAGGTACATTTGATCCACCTTTGGAAAATGAGCTTCCCCTTTGATTTAAAAAGTGTAAATGCTGCCTCATATTTATATTCAGTCTTCAAACTTTTTTATAAGGTCCCGCTTCAACCTTTCTCCCACGTGGTTCATTTTGTGGCTCCAAAGCTTTGTAGCTAACAATGCCCAATGGGACTTGTACAGTGTGACTTGTATAATTGCATCTTTTTCAAAGTCTAATAATCCATTGTGGAAAATATTTGAGATCGTGATTAAAGAGCATCTTACATTTTTGGGAGATGCCTGCCCAAGATGATGGCCTCTTATAATGTACTTGCACCACCCCCATTATTAATATTAAATATATCCTGCCATCTAGTGGGCATTTCTGAAAAGAGCTGCCCATATATCACCCTTACAACATGCTGCCACCGAATGGCCATTTAACATTCTGCCCCACCCCCTCCACACACATGATAGAGTTTTGTGGTGATCTGGAAGCCTAGAATCATAGAATCATAGAATATCAGGGTTGGAAGAGACCTCAGGAAGTCATCAAGTCCAACTCCCTGCTCAAAGCAGGACCAACACCAACTAAACAATCCCAGCCAGGGCTTTATCAAGCCTGACCTTAATAACCCTCTAAGGAGGGAGATTCCATCACCTCCCTAAGTAACCCATTCCAGTGCTTCACCACTCTCTGAGTGAAAAGGTTTTTCCTAATATCCAACCTAAACCTCCCCCACTGCAACTTGAAACCATTACTGCTTGTTCTGTCATCTGCAACCACTGAGAACAGTCTAGATACACCATCTTTGGAACCCCCTTTCAGGTAGCTGAAAGCAGATATCAAATCCCCCCTCCCATTCTTCTCTTCTGCAGACTAAACAATCCCAGTTCCCTCAGCCTCTCCTCATAAGTCATGTGCTCCAGCCCCCTAATTATTTTTGTTGCTCTCCACTGGACTCTTTCTAATTTTTCCACATCCTTCTTGTAGTGTGGGGCCCAAAACTGGACACAGTACTCCAGATGAGGTCTCACCAATGCCAAATAGAGGGGAATGATCATGTCCCTCGATCTGCGGGCAATGCCCCTACTTATACATCCCAAAATGCTGTTAGCCTTCTTGGCAACAAGGGCACACTGTTGACTCATACCCAGCTTCTCATCCACTGTAACCCCTAGGTTTTTCTCTGCAGAACTGCTTCCTAGCCATTCGGTCCCTAGTCTGTAACAGTGAATGGGATTCTTCTGTCCTAAATGCAGGACTCTGCACTTGTCCTTGTTGAACCTCATCAGGTTTCTTTTGACCCAGTCCTGTAATTTGTCTAGGTCCCTCTGTATCCTATCCCTACTCTCCAGCGTATCTACAACTCCTCCAAGTTTAGTGTTTCGCCATCTCCAACTCAAGGAATATTTTCAACACACCACTGAACAGTGTATTGACTCACAGGAACCTCCCTACCAATACTACAAGAGGAAGAATTCTGTGTGGACTCCTCCTGATGGTCATAATGACAAACTGGACTTCCACACAGAGTGCTTCCACAGATGTGCACGGGCTGAAATTGTGAACAAACAGCATCACTTACCTCATAACCTCAGCCGTACAGAATGCAAGGCCATCCACAGCCTCAGAAACAACTCTGACATTATAATCAAAGGGGCTGACAAAGGAGGTGCTGTAGTCATCATGAACAGGTCAGATTATGAACAGGAGGCTGCCAGGAAACTCTCCAACACCACATTCTACATGCCACTATCCGCCAATCCCACTGAGGAGTATCAAAGCAATGGCACCATCTGCTCAACAAACTCCCTGGTACAGCACAGGAACAAATCTACACAGACATACCCCTAGAGCCCCGAACAGGAGTATTCTATCTGCTACCTAAGATCCATAAACCTGGAAACCCTGGACGCCCCATCATCTCAGGCATTGGCACTCTTACAGCAGGATTATTTGGACTCTCTCCTCAGATCCTACACTACTAGCGCTCCTAGCTATCTTCGAGACACCACTGACTTCCTGAGAAAACTACAGTGCATTGGTGATCTTCCTGAAAACACCATCCTGCCCACCATGGATGTAGAAGCTCTTCATACCAATATTCAATACAAGGATGGACTACAAGCTGTCAGGAACAGTATCCGTGATGTGCCCATGGCAAACCTGGTGGCTGAGCTTCATAACTTTGTCCTCATCCACAACCATTTCAGATTTGGGGACAACTTATACCATCAAGTCAATGACACTGCTAGGGGTACCCGCATGACCCTACAGTTTGCCAACATTTTTATGGCTGACTTAGAACAACGCTTCCTCAGCTTTTGTCCCCTAGAGCTCCTCCTCTGCTTGTGCTACACTGATGACACCTTCATCATGTGGACCCATGGGAAGGAGGTCCTTGAAGAATTCCACCTGGATTTCAACAATTTCCACTCTACCATCAACCTTAGCCTGGACCAGTCCACACAAGAGATCCACTTCCTGGACGCTGCTGTACAAATAAGTGATAGTCACATAAACACCACCCTATACTGGAAACCTGCTTACTGCTATACTTATCTACATGCCTCCAGCTTCCATCCAGGACATATCACATGGTCCATTGTCTACAGCCAAGCCCTAAGATACAACCAAATTTGTACCAATGCCTCAGACAGAGACAAACACCTAGAAGGTCTTAAAACTACAATACCCACCTGGGGAAGTGAGGAAACCAATTGCCAGAGTGAGATGGTGTCATAAACAGATAGCTAAGGGTTAATGTCTCTTTCACCTATAAAAGGGTTAACAAACAGTGACCTGAAACTCCTGACCAGAGGACCAATCAGAAAATAAGACTTTTTCAAATCTGGGTGGAGGGAAGTTTTGGGTGTGAGTTCTTTGTTCTTTCTCTTGGTTCGGTGACCCTCTCAGCTCTGGGAGTGATCTCTCTATCTCCAAGTTTTCTAATCTTCTGTTTCCAAGTTGTAAGTACAAGGATAGTAAGACAATAGGTTTATCTTGTTTTTTTGTATTTACATGTGTGTAGTTGCTGGAATGTTTTAAATTGTATTCTTTTTGGATAAGGCTGTGTATTCATTTTTTCTTTTAAGCAATTGACCCTATATATTGTCACCTTGATACAGAGACCATTTTTATGTCTTTTTCTTCCTTTTTATATAAAGCTTTCTTTTTAAGACCTGTGGATTTTTTTTAGTGGGGGCTCAAGGGGATTGAGTCTGCAGCTCAACAGGGAATTGGTGGGAGGAAGAAGACAGGGGGGAAGAGAGAACCTCTTTGTGTTAGATTTACTAAGCCTGACTTTGCATACCCTCTGGGTGAGGGGAGAGAGAGATCGATTTCTCAATACTTGTGTTTCAAGGACTTGAAGCAGGGAATATCCTAGAGTACACAGGGTGGGGAAATCTGAGAGGAGGTAAAGAGGGGGAAGGGAAGTGGGTTATTTCCCTTTGTAGTGAGACTCAGGGCATCTGAGTCTTGGGGTTCCCCAGGGAAGTTTTTGGGGAGACCAGAGTGAGCCAGACACTGGAATTCTGGCTGGTGGCAGTGATATCAGATCCAAGCTGGTAATTAAGTTTGGAGGTTTCATGCTAGCTTCTCATGTTCTGAACTCTAAGGTTCAGATCTGAGTAGGAAAGTTATGACTGATGGGTACCCAGAAGTCACCTATTAAAAGAAAGACTCAACAAGGAAAATAACAGAACACTACTGTCCATCACGTACAGCCCCAGCTAAAACCTCTCCAGCACGTCATCAACCATCTACAACCTATCCTGTAAACCCGATCCCTCACTCTCACAGACCTTGAGAGGCAGGCCAGTCCTCACTTCCAGACACCACAGAAACACCAACCCAGGAACCATTCCCTGTAGCAAACCTCGTTGCCTACTCTGTCTCCATATCTGCTCTAATGACACCTTCTTAGGAGCCAATCACATGATGAGTCACACCATCAGGGGCTCATTTACCTGCACATCTACTAATGTGATATATGCCATTACGTGCCAGCAATGCCCCTCCGCCATGTACATTGGCCAAACAGTTCAGTATCTATATAAAAGAATAAATGGACACAAATCAGACATCAGGAATGGTAACATACAAAAACCAGTAGAACACTTCAATCTCCCTGGATATTCAGTAAGAGATTTAAAAGTAGCCATCCTGGGGGGAGCAGGGAAGACTTCAAAGAGAAATTGCAGAGCTACACATCATTTGCAAATGTAACACCATTAATTTGGGCTTGAACAGGGACTGGGAGTGGTTGGCTCACAATAAAAGCAATTTTACCTCTCTGGTATCAGAGGGGTAGCCGTGTTAATCTGGATCTGTAAAAGCAGCAAAGAATCCTGTGGCACCTTATAGACTAACAGACATTTTGGAGCATGAGCTTTTGTAGGTGAATACCCACTTTGCCAGATGCATGTCATGCATGTATCTCACGAAGTGGGTATTCACCCATGAAAGCAAATGCTCCATAACGTCTGTTAGTCTATAAGGTGCCACAGGATTCTTTGCTGCTTTTCCCCTCCGGGTATTGACACCTCCTCATCAATTATTAGGAGTGGATCACATCCACCCTGATTGAACTTGTCTTGTCAACATTGGTTCTCCACCTGTAAGGTAACTCCCTTCTCTTCATGTGCCAGTATATTCATGCTTGTACCTATACATTTCACTCCATGCATCTGAAGAAGTGTTTTTTTTACCCACAAAAGCTTATGTCCAAATAAATCTGTTAGTTTTTAAGGTGCCACTGGACTCCTTTTTGTTTTTGTGGAAACAGACTAACACAGCTACCCCTCTGACATTTAACAGTATAACTTTCTCATTATTGTGTTGGTTACTGAAATCTGTTGGTCACTAGTCAATATTTCTGCTACCCCCTCCAGTTCCCTCTACTCTGCTGCCATCTAGTGGTCATTTCCCAGTATGAAAGTGTAACGATGCTGGTTCTGGCAGGACCCAACTGAGAGTGCCAATTCAAGACAAATTGCTTAAAGCAGGGAAGTTACAGCCCAAGGCTGGGGTTTTTCCACCTCTAAGGCAAACCAAACCAGCCAGACAAAGAGGACTTTGCTCTCACCCCACTGGCTAACCACAAGTTACACAATCAATTCCCTTAGACACTCCAGTTTCCCAGTATCACTACCAGTGTCACTCGTTATGGGGATGGATGGTTATGAAAACCAATACCCCAGTAAAAGAAAAAAGGTTCTTTTGATCCCAAAGGACCAAGTCTCAGACCCAGGTCAATATACAAAACATATCTTACCCACAAATCATGCTGTTGCCAGTCCTTCAGAATCTAAAATCTAAAGGTTTATTCATAAAAGGAAAAAGAAATAGAGAGCTAGAATTGTTTAAGTGGAATCAATAATTTACAGTAATGGCAAAGTTCTTGGTTCAGGCTTGTAGCAGTGATAGAATAAACTGTAGGTTCAAGATCAAGTCTCTGGAGTGCATCCCCAGCTGGGATGGGTCATTCAGTCCTTTGTTCAGAGCTTCTGTTTGTAGCAAAGTCCCTCCAAAGGTAAGAAGCAGGACTGAAGAGCAGATGGAGATGAGGCATCAGCCTTTTATAGTCTTTTCCAGGTGTAAAAATACCTCTTTGTTCTTACTGTGGAAAATTACAGCAAAATGGAGTCTGGAGTCACATAGGCAAGTTTCTGCATACTTTGCTGAGTTACAATGCCTTCTCTCAATGGGCCAGTTGTATAGCTGATGGTCCTTAATGGGCCATCAAGCAGGCTAGGCAAAGCTAAACCCAACTTGTCTGGGATGTCTCCCAGAACCATAGCATAAGTTTGGAATACAGACAGTATACAGCCAATATTCATAACTTCAACTACAAAATTGATACACACATATAGACAGCATAATCATAACCAGCAAACCACAGCCTTGTCTTGCCACTTCTTCAGATGCATGGAGTGAAATGTATAGGTACAAGCATGAATATACTGGCACATGAAGAGAAGGGAGTTACCTTACAGGTGGAGAACCAATGTTGACAAGACAAGTTCAATCAGGGTGGATGTGATCCACTCCTAATAATTGATGAGGAGGTGTCAATACCCGGAGGGGTCATTTGACCCCCTTTATATAAGTTTTGGTGCCACTACAGGACCTTCATTGCATCTATGTTCTATATGATCCAAGTTCAAATCAATAACATGACAGACAGTCTGGACTGTTAATGGACTGATGGATTATTCTATCACTGCCTCTTTCCAGTTCTTGACTCATGTCACCTGCTGGTCATTATTTAGAAAACTGCCCACTTCTGACTCTGCAACATCTGCTACTATCCATAGTTCATTACATGCATAGAGGTCCTTATCTCTTCAGGGTCCTTCCCTCACCATGTATAGACCATTATACAGCTTCACCTCCCTTTTCTCTTCCCGCGGATGGTCACTTGGCAACATAATTTCTCCTGTCTTGCCTTTCTGCTTTGCTGCTATTGGTTGCCTATTGGTCAGAAGGGCTGCAACTTTCCCATTCCTCTGCCCTCTAGTGACCCTAGGGAGCATAATCTTACCTCTTCTCATTTCTTACCTACGGTTAGGTGTGCGCTGTTGCAAATTATAGCCACTGAGAACCAAATCGTACAACAGCATGTTTGCAACATTAGTGGCTACTACAGCACCTACAACAACAGCAGCAGCTCTCAAAGGTTCAGCAGGGGTTTCCCATCAATAGAGGGAATTTCTGTTTCCAATGGAAATGCATAGATTGAACCTACTGAAATAGAATCCCAGTGGCTCTTCAGGCTGAGATTCTCAGAGGCATTGAAGGATGTTAAATGCCCAACTCCCATTTCACAGGGATTTGGGTGCATAACTCCATTAGGGCCTTTGGAAAATCCTTCCCGCAGTGCTGGAGTCCTTCTGTTCTCACCAGTGTCCACCTCCCTGCCTCTGGCCAAGCCCTGACATGCTCCCAGAGACTGAGCCAGCACTACCATTTGGGCATCGCAGGAATTCTGCCCATTTGTAGGTGGTAGCCACTTCATCTCTCAGTAGGTTGCCTCACTCCCCAAGGGGAGGGCCCTAAGTGCAGTGGAGTTGTCTAAGACGCATAGGACTGGCTAGGCATCATGCGCTGAGAACTAGCCCTCTCAGGACGAGTGCTTGTTGCAGTCAGTTTTGGGGATGCTCAGCATAACCAGTCCCCTCCCTTTGAACTGTTCTGTGCAGCTGGCAGCAGCAGAGAAGCTTCTACCCTGCAGGGCCACATGCCAAGTCCCTACTCAGTGACCGTTTGACAAACCCGACCCTAGGAATGGCCTCAGTTCTATGTATGCCCTGGCAAACCCACTGCTGAGTCTGGACAGCCCCATTGTCACTAGCTTGTGAGTCTACTTTTCTGTTTGCCCAGCATCCCAGCCTCCAAGAGCCCTGTGAGCCTGGAGCTGTTGCTTTGCCGAAACTGGTCGTAGGCAGGTTTAGCTCAGATAAGAGCTATAAAACTGTTCCTGGTGAAGTGTCCAGAGGTCATTGCTGAGGCCGAGCTGTTTGCATCCAGTCTGTGTGAGTGCCGTGAAGGTGGCTGGTTTGCATAGAAGTATGATGGCAATAAGCACAATCTCAGGGGTGGCAGATTTCCCAGGCTTACATCCCCATCTATGTTGCCCCAGGAGTTAGTATTTTTCATTGTCCAACCATTAATTGTGATCAAAAATTGTTTTTTTATGGAAATGAAAAAAAAAGGTTAAAATTGTCATCACTCTGCCTGGTGCTCAGTTAAAAACTCCATGATGGGAAGGTGGTTATGGCCACTCTCCTCCATGATCCTTCCAGTAAGATGGACAACATTGTCCTGAGTTCCGACTGGATCCTCTGTTTCATATTTAGGGGAATAAAAAATGATCTGCAGAAACAAACATGATGTCAAAACTCGTTGTGTTTTGTTCGTATTTGACTGTCTGAATTTGATTACAAGACTATTATCTAACATAGTGAAACAATGAACAGGGGATAGATACAGGGATTTACTTGTATAATTAGCAGGTTTAGTGCCTTACACAATGTCAGTTCTGTGCATTTTCAGATGTTGCACAAGTTCATTCCATAGGGTGCAGATTTAGCCAGCACGATGGAGAAAAATATAATCATACTGAGTGTCTCAGTGCTGAACATGAGAGAGTGACAGCTGTCCGCAACCTCACTTTCCTATATGTTGTGTAACATGGACGCAGCACTGGACTACAAAGACTGTCTCAGTAACTCCATGCAGATCATCTCCATTTTTTTCATATTAGTGCTGAGATTTCCAATAGTAGTTTTCAACTTAATTTCAATGGGAGTTGATAGCCTGAGGTTTTCAAGCTGCCTGGATGATTTAGACAAAGTCTCAGCATGTTTTTGTGAAAGTCACATATTTACTGATTGATTTGCTCAAAGCATCCTTAACTTCTCTGTTTCTCAGGCTGTAGATGAGGGGATTTACCAGGGGAGTCATTACTGTGTAGGAAAGAGAAAGCACTTTGTTCAGGATTAATGTATTGCTTTTCGGAAGCACATAGACAATCATTAGGGTTCCATAGTAAATTGTCACCACAACGAGATGGGAGGAGCAGGTGGAAAAGGTCTTTTGTCTCCCTATGGTAGAAGGGATACTCAGGATGCTGGCAATGATACACACATAGGATATCAGGGTTAGTAGTAAAGGAGGCATGGTGAATACACAAGATAGAATGAAATTGAACAATACTAACCAGTGTGTGTCACTGCAGGAGAGCTCCATAAATGGGAGGGCATCACAATAGAAATGGTCAATTTCATTTGGGCCACAGAAAGTTAACTGTGATAGGAACAAGACAAAGACAACAGTAGCCAAACAACCATTTAACCATGACCCAGCAGCCAACTGGAGGCAAAACCTGGTATTCATAAGAGTTGAATAGTGCAGGGGTTTACATATCGCTAAATACCGATAATAAGATATCGCTGCTAGGAGATAGTATTCTGTACATGCCAGAGAACTAAAGATAAAAAATTGTGTGAAGCAGCCACTGAATGAGATGGTTTTATCCCCAGTCAGGAAACTGGCCAGCATCCTGGGCAGGATGCTTGATGTGTAGCAGGTCTCCAAGCAGGACAAGTTCCCCAGGAAGAAGTACATGGGGGTGTGAAGCTGCTGATGAGTCAGAACAAGCACCACTGTGAGGATCTTTCCAACCACGGTTGCCATGTAGATTACTAGGAACATCAGGAAGAGAAGAATTTTAAGTTCAGGGAGAACCCCAAATCCTAGGAGGATGAATTCTGTGACAGCTGTTTGATTTCTCCAGTCTCCGTCTGCCATGTGTTTAGTCTAGGAACAATAAAACAAACTGTGCAACTGAATTGGACACACATAGTTAAAAGTTTGTGATTTAATTACATAAATATTCAGAAATTACCCTTCCTCTCCTGGTTATGGGTTGAAATTTTAAGGCTAAATGTGTATCTCAAACTAAGTGCAAAGAGTCTCAGTCTGAGGCTACAACATGGTTGTCTAAGTAGATCTCCCTCTATCATGTCAGAACAATGACTAATATAACAGGCCATTTCTCTGGTAGATGAGTACTGATATGACAGATCAGACCATTTCTTTATCTAGTGTCATATTCCTTCCAGTGACATACAGGAGATTAACAATGATGCTGAAATGATGTATTTCACTTCTGGCAATGTCCGGAATCATGCCATGACTTAGAAATCAAAATTAATAAATACATCAATTACAATGTTGGACTGAGATTTCCAATGCGGTTTAGTGTTCGTATGCATGGGTTTCCTGGTAGAATTAGTAGAAATTAATTTAACCATATATCCTGGTATATTCAGCATTTCAATGCCTTGTAGTAGAAGGAATAATTTTCAGCCCCTCACAAGAGATCAGTTTATGCCATATGTTCTAAAGTGGCGTAAATTCTCTCTTAATTCCTGTGGAGGTGATGGTAACATGATGAGGGACTGGCAATGCCTTTTCTGTTTCCCAATGTTGACTGTGTAGCAGTAATAAAATAGGGATCTTTGGGGGGTGAATCTTAGGAAGGGACAGAACCAGGCTGATGTGCAACCCTACCTGGGGAGTCACCCTCTGCACTTCATAATACTTGTGGGATGATAATTCACTTGGGGTTGGGGGTGGAAGATGTTGTCCCTGAACTAGGAGTCTAGAAACAATCTAGCATGTGTCTTCCGGGCTAGTAAGACTGTCTCCACTCCCCACTCCTTTGGGGCACACACTGAGCCTGATCCCCAGGTGATATAAATCAACGTAGCTCCATTTGTGTCCGTGGGGCAGTTCCCCAACTGAGGACCTGTCACAGAACATGGTTCTGAGGCTCCACCTCTGTGAAATGGTGCTATGAACGCTGACTGGCACTGCTATGGGAAGGCGAGGCTAAAACTGCTAATATTCACCTGAAGAAGAGCCCTGTGTCGCTCAAAAGCTTCTGGTTTCAGAGTAGCAACCATGTTAGTCTGTATCTGCAAAAAGAACAGGAGTACTTGTGGCACCTTAGAGACTAACAAATTTATTTCAGCATAAGCTTTTGTGGACTATAACCCACTTTGTCAGATGAATAGAATGGAACATACAGCAAGAAGATATATGTACATAACAGAGAATATGAAATGGTGGAAGTTATCATACTAACTCTAAGAGGCTAATTAACTCATAGAATAGTAGGGTTGGAAGGGACCTTAGGAGGTATCTAACACAACGCCTGCTCAAAGCAGGACTAATCCCCAGACAGATTTTTGCCCCAGATCCCTAAATGGCCCCCTCAAGAACTGAACTCCCAAACATGGGTTTAACAGGCCAATGATCAAACTGTGGAGCTATCCCTCACCCCAATTACAATAAGCTATTATCAGTAGGAGAAAAAAAAACTTTTGTAGTGATAATCAAGATGGCCCATTTCAGACAGTTGACAAGAAGGTGTGAGGATTCTTATCATGGGGAAATAGATTCAATTTGTATAATGACCAACCACTCCCAGTCTGTATTCAAGCCCAAGTTAATGGTATCTAGTTTCCAAATTAATTCCATTTCAGCAGTTTCTCATCGGAGTCTGTGTTTGAAGCTTTCTCTTGCAAAATTGCCACCTTTAAGTCTGTTACTGAGAGAACAGAGAAGTTGAAATGTTCTCCTACTGGTGTTTTAATGTTGTGATTCCAGATGTCAGATTTGTGTCCATTTATTCTTTTTGTGTAGAGACTGTCTGGTTTGGTCAATGTACACAGCAGAGGGGCAATAACTTTGGCTTGAATACAGACTGGTAGTGGCTGGGTCTTTACATAAATTGAATCTATTTCCCCATGATAAGTATCCTCACACCTCATTAATTAACTAGTCTCTAAGTTGCTACAAGTACTTCTGTTCTTTTTTCAAAAGCTTCTGTCATTCACCAACAGGAGTTAGTGCAATATAACATATTAGCTCACCCACTTTGTCTATCTAATATTCACAAAGCATATTCATGGTGGTATAGAAATGCAGCCAGGCAGATGGTGCTCACCTATAACCACAGCACAGCCCAAGCTTGAAGAGATAAGCTCTTTTTTCTTAGGGTTTGTCAGCTGAGGTTCTTGTCTCTCCTATTTCTTCTTCAAAAACTGCGTTTACTCAGTGAAGAGACCTGGACTTACCTGAAGGGATGAGCAAGTGCATTTGATCTACCTTTGGAAAATGAGGTTCTCGTTGGATTTACAAAATGTAAATCCTCTTTCATATTTGTATTCAGTCTTCATAGTTTTTGGTACGGTCCCACTTCAACCCTTGTCCCACTTGGCTCATTCTGTGTCCCCAAAGCTTTGTAGATAACAATGCCCAATGAGACTTGTACAGTGTGACTTGTATAATTGTATCTTTTATTAAATCTAATGATGCCATGTGGAAAATAATTGAGATCATGAACAAACACTAGCTCTCATTCTTGGGAGATACCTGTTAAGATGATGTCCTGTTACGATGTACTTGCCCTACCCAGTTATAAATACTCAATATATGCTGCCACCTAGTGGCCCTTTTTCTGTTATAGCTTTCCCATTATTGTATTGGCTACTAAAATCTTTTGGTCACTACTCAGTATTTCTGACACCCCCAATCAGTTCCTCTCCTCTGTTGCCAT
Source organism: Gopherus flavomarginatus (assembly GCF_025201925.1). Lineage (NCBI taxonomy): Eukaryota > Metazoa > Chordata > Testudines > Testudinidae > Gopherus > Gopherus flavomarginatus. Next base: position 15,593,599 of record NC_066628.1, read on the forward strand.
CTAGTGTTGATTTCACAGCCTGTTTCTTTGCTCTCCGCTATTGGATTCTTCTCGCTGTCATAGCTGCCTCTTTCCAGTTCTTGAGTCATGTCACCTGCCAGCCATTATTTAGTATAACAGCCCATTTCTCACTTCCCAACATTTGTCAGTATCCAGAGTTAATTACATATTGAAGAGGTCTTTTTCTCTTCAGGGCCCATTCCTCACAATTAATAAACCATTATTCAACTTCACTTTCGTTTCCACTTCCCTCAGGTGGTCATTTGGCAACATAACATCTCCTTTCTTGCCCTTTCACTTTGGCTGCTATCCACTGGGCAATACCACTACATCTTCCCATTCCTCTGCCCTCTAGTGACCCTAGAGAGCATAATAACACCTTTCCTCATTTCTTACCTACTGGTAGGTGTGCACTATTCCAGAATAGAGCCACTGAGAATGAAATAGTAGAACAGCCTGATTGCAACATTATTGGCTGTAGTAGAGAGAGCCTGAGACACAAGGCCTAAGGCCTGAACAGAAGTCAGGCTGTGAGCAGAAATCAGGGTGTTACAAGACATGCCTGCTGGCAGGTTCACTCTCTGATATATGAAGTTGGCAAGAACAGGGCTGGTGTTGCAAAAACAGAAGCAGTCCTAAGTACTAAGCAGTCACGTAAACACATTCCAGAGGGATGGTACAAGAGCATCCAGATATCAAGAATGGTAGAAACGCCCCCCCTAAAGATAAGAGGAACATGCTGACCCCTTAAAGATAAGGTCAGGCTGACAGTAAGAAGGATAGAGATGTTTTGATAAGGTATTGGGTGGTAACAAACCACGTCGGGGGCAGTCACTAACTATGTCAGAGGGACAATACGAAACTTGTTTGTATCAGTATATAAAAGAAGAGTAGCAGAGGAGGAGGGAAAAGAAAATATCCGCTGTTCACTGAGGCATATCTATTGTCACGGGCATACATAGTCTAGTGTAAATATAGATATTGATCCTGGCAACTAGGACAGTGCTTCGTCGGCAATAAACCTGGCCGAGTGCCTTCGCTACTGAACAGGAGTCTGGTAGTTTTATTGGGCAGTTCGACCAAAGTCTGCTATACTGGCTACCTGGCCACAGCCAGTGCAGCAAAAGAGAGAACACACACATGCAGCCAAAACATCTTATGACAGCAGCTACAACAGCACCTTAAACAACAATAGTGGCTCACAAACGTTCAGCAGGGGTTTCCCATCCATCCAGTGCATTTCTGTTGATGTGGGGTCTGTTTCCAATGGAAATGCATAGATTGAACCTACCATGACAGAATACCAGTTGCTTTCCAGGCAGAGTTTCTCATTGTGTTTAAGGGAGTTAAGCAGCCAAGTTAAGGATTTGGTGCCTAACTCCTTAGGTCCCTTGGAAAGTAATTTCTGCAGAGCTGAAGTCCTACCGTTCTCAGTGGTGCCCATCTCCCCTTTCTCTGGCCAAGCCCTGACATTCTCCCAGTGACTGAGCCAGCCCTGCCACTTTGACATCACGGGAGTTCTGCCCATTCGTATGCGGTAGCCACATTCTCTCTCCATAGGTTGCCTCATGCCCCAAGGAGAGGGCCCTGCATATAGCAGAGCTCTCTAAGGCACCTGGGGCTGACTAGACCCCATGCCCTGAGAACTACCCCTCTCGGAAAGGGCGCTTCTTGCAGTGAGTTTTGCGGACACTCAATGCAACAGTTCCCCTCACTTTGAACTGCTCTGTGCAGCTGGCAGCAGCAGAGCAGCTTCTGCCCTGCAGGACCACGTGCACAGTCCTTCATCAGTGACCGTTTGATAGACGCGACCCCAGGAATGGCCTCAGTTCTACATGTGCCCTGGCAAACCCCCTACTGGGTTTGGACAGACCCAGTGGACCTGATTTGTGAGTCTACTTCTTTGTTTGACCAACTTCAAGCCTCCAAGGGCCTGGTGATCCTAGTGCTGTGGCTTTGCTGGAGCTAGTCACAGCTGGGCTTAGTCCAGGTAAGAGCTATAAAGCTGTTCCTGGTGAAGTGTCCATAGGTCACTGCTGGGGCCTGGGTGTTTGCATCCGGCCTGTGTGAGTGCAGTGAAGGTGGAGCATTCAGGGCCGCCCAGAGGATTCACCGGGCCTGGGGTCAATGGCGGTGGCGGTAATTCGGTGGTGGGGGTCCTTCTGCCCTGGAGCGGAAGGACCCCCTGCCGCCGAAGACCTGGAGCGGAAGATGCTCCAGGGGCCCCTCCCCTGCAAGAGTTTTCTGAAGCCCTCGGAATGAGTGAAGGACCCCCGCTCCACAGGCCCCGAAAAACTCTCATGGGGGCCACTGCAGGGCCCAGGACAAATTGCCCCACTTGTCCTCGCTCTGGGTGGCCCTGGGTGGATTTGCAGATGCATATGATGGCAATAAGCACAATATCAGTGGTGGCAGATTTCCCAGGCTTACTTCCCTATCTCTGCTGCCCCAGGAGTTAGTATTTTTATCGTCCAAACATTTATTTAGATCAGAAATGGCTTTTTTATGGAAATAAAAAATTGGTTAAAATTGTCTCCACTCTGCCTGGTACCCAGTTAGAAAGTCTATGATGGGACCATGGTTATGGCCACCTCCCTCCCTGGTTAAAAGAACACTGACCTGAACTCTGTGTGGCTTCTCCATTGTGTCCTTAGGGGCATAAGAAATGGCCTGTAGCTACAAGCATGATGAAGTCATCCTGTCACGTATCCACAGGTCCTGTGCTCTTGAACAGCTCTGGAGAGTCCCCGGGAGAACCCTTTCACGTTGTCAGCCCCCTTAGGGTCACACGCACACTAGGATAGGCCTCTTGGCTTCACTGCCTCCTGGAACCTAATGTAGCAGCCTTCAGCACCCCTGCTCCTTTCTGTCAGCTCCCCTGAGTGAGTCCATCTGAACTGGACACGTGGGGAAGACTTGCAAGGGAGGCAATGAACCCCCAACTTCCTGACTCTGGAGTGACTTTCAGCCAGGCTTGTAAAAGCAGGAGGGTTTATGAGATGTTTGGAACACAGCATAGAAAGTCTTTCATTAACACAGAGAATGGAAAGTTACATCTGGGTTAGTCCAAAAGCCCAGAGTTCTGTGACCCCTCTGTAGTCCCAGTACAGAAGCTTCCTCCTGCCTCCAGCAGCCCACATTTAAGAATCCCATCTGGCCTCTCCTCGGTCCTTTGTCCTCCAGCTTTTCACACCCAGCTGGCTTCCTGCTAAGGGTGGGCCACCCAGGGTCCTTTGTTGCTAGGAGGCAAATGTCCAGGCAATTCAAGTGGCAATTGTGTTCTGGAAGTCTCCATGGCCATGCATACCCAGGCCCCAGACAGCTAGGCATCAGTCATACCTATGTCTCTAAGTCTCTGCAAATCTAATCTAACTAAATATGCACCCCACAGAGGACACTGAGGCACACACAATATTCATATGAAACATTATGAAAAATTCCCATTTCATCTGAATTTGATTACAAGACTTTATTATCTAACATAGAGAAACAATGAACAGGAAACGTACACAAGGATTTCTGTTGATGGTTAGTGAATTTTGTGTCTTACACAATGTTTGCTCTCTGCAGTTTTGAACACTGTACACCCTTTTCACGTAGGGTGATCTGCCAACACCATGGAGAAAAACACCATAATACAATGTGTATCAGTGCTGAACATGAGAGAGTGACAGAGCTGTCCACAATGGTAATTTCCTATAAGTTGTGTTACATGGACACAGCGAGGGACCACAAAAACGGTCTGTGTCACTCTATGGAGATCATCTCCAATTCTTTTTCATTTTAGTGCTCAGATTTTTCAATGAGACTTTTCAACTTAATTTTAATGGGGGCTGATTGCTTAAATCACCCAGGCAGCTTTGAAAACCTCAGACTAAGTTATTATCTCAGAGTCTCTGCATGTTTTGTGAAAGCCACATTTTCTGACTGCTTTGCACAAGGCTTCCTTGACCTTTCTGTTTCTCAGGCTGTAAATGAGAGGGTTTACCAGGGGAGTTAGGACCGTGTAGCAAAGAGAAAACACTTTTTTCAGGTCTCTAAATTTATCATATTTCGGTAGCATGTAGACAATCATTATTGTGCCACAGAAAATTGTCACCACGATGAGGTGAGAGGAGCAGGTAGAAAAGGCCTTCTGCCTCCCAGTGGTGGAAGGGATTTTCTGGATGGTGGCAATGATACACACGTAGGACGTCAGGGTTAGTAGGAATGGAGGCAGAGTGAATACACAGATTAGTATGAAATCCATCAATATGATCAGGTGTGTGTCACTGCAGGAGAGTTTTATTAATGGGATGGGGTCACAATAAAAGTGGTCAATTTCATTCGGGCCACAGAATATTAATGGTGACATGATTAATATAAAGATGGTAGTAGCCAAACAACCATTTAACCATGCTCCAGCAGCCAACTGGAGGCAAAATCTGTTATTCATAAGAGTTGAATAGTGCAGGGGTTTACATATTGCTAAATACCGATCGTAAGACATTGCTGCTAGGAGATAGCATTCCGTACCTGCCAGAAAACCAAAAAAATACAGTTGTGGATGCAGCCACTGAATGAGATGGTTCTATCCCCAGTCAGCAGACTGGCCAGTAGTCTGAGCAGGTAGGTCGAGGTATAGCAGGTCTCCAAGTAGGACAAGTTCCCCAGGAAGAAGTACATGGGGGTGTGAAGGTGCTGATCTGTCACAACAAGCACCACGATGAGAGTGTTCCCAACTGTCGTTGCAATATAAATCACTAGGAACATTAGAAAAAGAAGAATTTGCAGGTCAAAGAGATCCCCGAATCCCAGGAGGATAAATTCTGTTACGGTCGTTTGGTTTCTCCATTCGGTGTCTGTCATGGGTTGAGTCTAGGAACAAAAAAACAAGCTGGGCAATTGAATTGGAAAAACAGCATGAAAAGTTAATCAAGACTTGTGAATTAATACCAACAATAATCAGAATATTCCCTTCCTTTCCCGGTTACAGGTTGAAATTTTCAGGCTAGATGTAGCCTTTAGAGCAAAGTGCCAGGAGTCTCAGTCGGAGGACAGAAGATTGGTATCCAAGTAGACCTCTGCCATATCAGAGCAATGACTCATATAACAGCCCATATCTCTGGTAGAGAACTGGCCTGATCTGTCATATCAGTATTGGGTTATCTATTATATCGCACCTCGTGATATACCAGAGCTTAACAACTAAAATCTTCTACTCAGATTTTTCAATGCAATCTAGTGTCAATAGGCACCAATCTCATAAGAATTAATGGAAATTAATCTATCCATATGTAATGATGAGTACTCTGGCGGGACACAACTGAGAGTATCAATTCATGACAAATTGCTTAGAGCAGGGTAATTACAGCCCAAAACTGGTGTTCCTTTACTAAGGCACAGCAAACCAGCCAAACAGAGAAGACTTTGGTTTTACCCCACTGGCTAACCATAAGTCACACAAGCAATTCCCTTAGATACTCCGGTTTCCCAGTATCAACACTAGCATCGCTCCTCAAGAGGATGTCTCGTTATGAGAATCAATATCCCAGTAAAAGAAGAATGGTTCTTCTGATCCCAAAGGACCAAGCCCCAGACCCAGGTCAATATACAAATCAGATCTTACCTGCAAATCACGTTGTTGCCAGTCCTTTAGAATCTAAAATCTAATGGCAAACTTCTTGGTTCAGGCTTTTAGCAGTGATGGAATAAACCGCATATTCAAATCAAGTCTCTCAAGTACATCCACAGCTTGGATGGGTCATTCAGTCCTTCATTTAGAGCTTCAGTTTGTAGCAAAGTTCCTCCAGAGCAGGATTGTCAAATTCTCAGTCCATCTGTGGCTAGAGAAACTCCCCACTTCTGCCCGCAGAGGAGAGACGGAGGAGAGACGCAGGCAGACACATTGCCAGGAATCTCAACTACAGGCGCCGCCCCCCCTGGAGTTCCCATTGTCTGGGGGAGAGGGACAGAGAAACCATTACTAATTGCAAGGCAGAGTCAACTATGGAGGTAACATCATTAGTTTCCAGGCAGAGTCAGCGCAGAACAGGGGTTCTCAAACTTTTGTACTGGTGACCCTTTTCATACAGCAAGCATCTGAGTATGACCTCTCACATAAATTAAAAAAAATGTTTTAGTATATTTAACACCACTATAAAAGCTGGAGGCAAAGCGGGGTTTGGGGTGGAGGCTGACAGCTCGCAACCCCTCATGTAATAACCTTGTGACCCCCTGAGGGGTCTCGACCCCCAGTTTGAGAACTCCTGGTGTAGAGGCAGCATCCCTTTTTTCCACAATGAATACAAGTAAATATACCGAACACAACTATCTGATGCATGCCTTGCTGCAATCCTGAAGGTTTCAACTGCTCAGTCACTGAGGCCAAACATTAACAAACTGACAGAACTGAAGCATTGCCAGGTGTCTGGCAAACACTAAAAACTCTCTGAGAGGCGAAGAATTGTATAAAGTTGTATGACAGTTTTATTATTTCTAAGATATTTGAAATAAAAATTATAATATACATTTTTTGTTTTCTGAACACCATCTTCAATGACATTATTGGTCCATTGGAAGGATTTGAGGACTGGCACTGGCCCTAAGGTAAATTGAGTTTGAGACCCCTGCTCCAGAGGTTAGAAACAGGATTGAAAACAAAATGTAGATGATGCAGCTGCTTTTATAGTCCTTTAGCCATGTGGCTTGTGCTTCCTTTGTCTCAAATACAAGCTACCCAGCACATGGCATGGAAAAACCTAAGAGTTCTGTTCATAGGCATGTCCCTGCATGCCTTGCTGAGTCACAAGGTGTATTTGCCTTCTCTCAGTGAGTCAATTGTATAGCTGATGGTCCTTAATGGGCCATCAAGCAGGCTAGGCAGTGCTGATACCAAATTATCTGGGGTGTCGCCAAGAAGCATAGCACAAGTTTGAAATACAGACAGCATAGAGACAATACTTATAATATTAAATACAAAACATAATACATGCATACAGATAGCATAATCATAACTAGCAAATCATAACCTCCTCAGAGACACCTTACTTAATCGCATTTTGACAAGATTTGGTGCCACTACAGGATCTTGGTTTCAATAATGGTCTGTATGGTCACAGTTTGTGTCAACAACATCACACCCCCAATGCAAAATTGATGCAGGAAAGAATGACACAAACATCGACTGCATCCCAAGAGCTCCCCATCATTGGATCGGTCTTACTACAGCTAGTATTGGGTTAGAAGTCGTATCAGTGTAAAATAGAAATGGTTTATCAAAATCATGTGGAATAACATGCTTGAATCTCTTTACAAACTCAAGGTAAAACTTGATTAGAACAATAGTGGATTGGATCTGCTCTTGTTCCTGTATGTCTCATGTGATCTTGCCAAGAGCTAAAGAACATAACTACTTTATCCACACAAGCTCTGGCAAATGTTAGGGACTCAATTAATATTACTTTAATGTAGATATTAATGTTGTTCATAGTATAGGAATCTCGGAATTTAGCTACGAAAGCAATATGTTAGTGTGCCTCAGTTTCCCTTTTCATTCAGCACATAAGATCTGGAATGTCTTTTCTTCTGTGAAAAGTTCCAAGACTATACTGTACAACATCAGTATTACAAGGTCTTTTAACATAAAGTGTGTTCTTATGCATAACTCTTAACATGTTCAAGGGATTTTTCAAAAGATGAGGCACATTGTATGTTTTTACAAAGTTTGGTATTAGCAACACATTAGCTACAAAAAATCACCATTAGCAATAACAAGAAATCCATTGCAACTGTGCATGTACAAGGATTTTTGTTATGCCGTGCCTTTTGTTTAATACCATTAGCATGATAAAGTTTTTTTCTTTTCTTCCTGTCCTGAGGGGTCAAATCCTGAGCTTTCTTGCTTAACAGAATTCACTGGCTGTTTGGGTGTGGTCTCTTTGCTAACAGCTATTAGCAAGTCTTTCTTCTCCCTAACACCCAGGTAATATGCATTAACAGAGACAGGAGCCTGTTCATTGGTTTTCAGATCCTTAACTGCTATGAATTCCAAGGCACAACACAAATCCAAAGCATCTGAACCTGAGATTTTGCTTGCTCTCTCCTGCATCCTTAAGCATTCAGCCATAAAACGGTTCTGCTCTGAAACACCAGTAACCAAATCTGTCCTCAGATGCTGAAGCACAGACTGCTCACTTACAGAATCAGCAGGGAGACATTCCTGTTCCAACACCATTGTCTTCTAAACAAGCTGGCCAAACACAGTCACTTGGTCATAGGGCTGTTTAAATTTCCTATGAATTTTTCATTTCATCTGAGACATTTTCTAAGCGATCCACACTGGATCTTTCAAAAGGGAAGTCAGTGGATCCATTCCCAGTAGAAAATTTCTGGCTGTTAGGAACTGAAACTTTCTTGACTAAATTATGTCCACATCCTTCAGTTGCAGCAAACTGCTTGCAAAGACTATCATGAAATTTTTTCTCTTCAGGAATCTTTCTAAGCAGCAGTTTATATTTACTTTGATCCACAGAAGCATTGCTCTGCCGAGCCACTATCAACTCCTGAGTTTTACTTATGTCCAAAATTACCTTTGGCTCATCATGCGGATTCCTACCCAATCCTCTTTCAGGCAAACTGCTAGATTTCATAGTCAAAAGGTTAGAAGCATTGTCCTTCCCTTTGCCACACACAAGCTCAGGAATCTTTTCCTTCTTCCTACAAGTTTTCAAACTGTTAGTGAGTAACACAATCAAAGCAACTTTATGCTCTCCTGGTGCCCTAACTAGGGTATGACCCTGATTAGACAGAGTTGCTAAGCCATTTTCCAGCCACACATTACCAACAGGCAAAATATAAGCACCAGCATTGTCTGGTCTCTGGGATTCTGCTAGGACACTAACTGGATACAACCTAGTTACAGTGCCATTCTTCTTAGCAGAAACAAATTTAGGACCATTCCCTTTCTGGGCTTCAGTTGAATCCAGGACCAACAAATGCAGTACCATCAACCTTCACAGGCTAAAAGGCACCTTCTGTCTACTTCACAGACAAAGAAGAGCTGGAGTAACCTTCCGCTTTAACAGAAACACAGTTTGGGATTCAATTTCCCTTGTCCCAACACACAGGGCTGTTCACAGACAATTGCTTGGAGACTTGGGTAGTGCCCCTAACAGCCAAAACCAAGACTGATGTGCAATCCTAACTGGGAAGTGACCCTCCACACTCCATAATGAGTGTGTGTTGATAATATAGGAACAAGAAAGGCACTGGACGGGTGGGGGCAGAAGCTGTCCCTGAACTCAGAGTCTAGAAACAATCTAGCCTGTGTGATCTGGGCTTGTAAGTCTCTGTCACCACTTCCCATCTCATTTGGGGCACACCGTGCCAGATCCTCAGCTGGTGTAAATCAACGTAGCTCCATTTATTTAAGTGGGGCAGATCCCCAACTCAGGGCCTGTCACAAGACATGGATTTCAAGCTTCATCTCTGTGAAATAGTGCTGTAAATGCCAACTGACACTGCTGTGGAAAGGAGAAGCTAAAACAGTAAATATTCACCTGCAGAAAAGCTCTGTGTAGCTCAAAACCTTCTCTCATTCACCAACAGATGTTCAGCCAATAGATGTGATTGCCTCACTCATCATGTCCCTCTCATATTCACAAAGCACATTCATGCGTCTGTTTGGAGGGTGGTTAGAAATGCAGTCAGGAAGATGGTGCTGACCTGTAAACACAGCACAGACCAAGCTTGAAGCAATGAGCTCTTATTTAACAGTTCTTAACTGCTAGGACTCGGGATCCTCAGCTGAGGTTCTTCTCTCTCCTCTTTCTGCAGAAGCTGGATTTTCTCAGTAGGCAGACCTGCATCTCCTTGAATGGATGAGCAACTGCCGCAATCTATCTTAGAACATGCTCCTCCCTCTCTATTTACAAAGTGCAGAGGTGTCCTCATACTTGTATCCTTCTCCATGGAAAGCTACGTCTCCCTTGATTCCTCCTCTGAAGGGGCTGAGCCTGGGGAGTTAGTGATTTTTTTTATTGTGCAGACAGTACAAACTGCTGTCCTGATGCAACCAACCTCCTCCACCCAGAGGAATTTCCTTTCTGCTGTATGAGAACATAGCTCTGCATGGCTGAAATCTAATGCAGCGCCCATGGAGTGCATGACTGTGCAGAGACTGATTCTACTCGGTCATCTTTTCTCATGTCAGTTGTTCTATTGAAGGCAAATACAAGAGTAAAAATGGCTAAGATGATCAGGCCTGCCAGATTGGGTTCCTAAGTCACACAGTTTAACACACACACAGGAAACTGAATGTAAAATAGATTTAATCCATAGTTTGCAAACGAAAGATTTGGATGAAAGAATCTCTCCCCCACCAGCCTGGAAATAGTTCTCCCAAGGATCTTTATAACTGCTAATTAGAAATGTTCATTTAACAATACTCTCACCCTTCTGCTGAGCCGTAGCGGAACTCAGCATCTTGCAAATTGGTTTCTGTGACACCTCAAGGGAACACCCGGCACCCTCATGTTCATCCTTATAATAAGATTGCGTGGCATCCATGCAAAGTTTGTCATGTTGGGTGTCTTTGGAAGGCTCATGATGCATTGATCGTCATTGTTATAGTAATGTACTGACTGTAATTTCATGTATACAGTTATAAGTCTAAAAATGTGCTTAATACATTTCCAGACAAAATGCTCTGGGAGCAGAGGGGCAGTCCACACCTCATCAGGTTGTGTATGGGACAAATCCAGTCCAGACTAAGACTACCTGACTCTGAAGGGAGAGGAACCAAGAGGGAGAAAGAACCTTATAAAAGGGACATGTTTGCCATACTCTCTCTCTCAGTGGTTTGATCATTGGCCTGTTAAACCCAGAGTTGTGAGGTCAATCCTTGAGGGGGCCACTTACGGATTTTGGGCAAAATCAGCACTTGCTCCTGCTAGTGAAGGCAGGGAGCTGGACTCAATGACCTTTCAGGGTCCCTTCCAGTTCTATGAGATTGGTATACCTCCATATATTATTTTTTCCACCTCCATCTATACACACCACCATCAAGTGAGTAAAGCGCTGATCAAAGCGAAGAGCCTGGCATAAGGGCAAACAGCCGGCCTGTGGTGAGAAGCATCTAAGTTGTAAGGGGCCTGAGAGTGTTAAGATGAGCTTAGAATGCATTTTGCTGGTATTTCTTTTGGTAATTTTCCAAATATTTTGCCTATCACTTATAATCATGTAAAATCTATCCTTTACGTTTATCCTCAGCAGAGAGTTTGTCTGAAGTGTTTGGTAAATCTGCTCAAGTGGCAAAGGCTGTGCATGTCTACTTTCCCTTAAAGTAAGTGGTGAATCAATTAATAAATTGGCATTGTTCTGTCCAAGGTGGTACATCCCTGAGGTACAAGGCTGGGAGCTGGAGGGATCCGGTGGGATCCGTTGGCGTCCTTCTCTGTGAGATTCATGAGTGTCTGTGGGAGCATTGATGCAATCGAGCTGGGTGTGGGGCTCCACTTGCTGCTGGACTGAGTGATAACAGCACCTGGAGGGATTTGCTTCTTGTCACTAGCAGAGCATTGTGACAGACACCCCAGATTAGTGTGTTCAGGGGACAGAGCAGGTCACATAGTTCCAGGCTGTATCTGGGAAACCACCTAGACCATCACAGTTTCCCACTGGAGGAGAATCCAGTGATGTGGCCTCTTAGTGTCACTTGTTTGTTTACACTATGTAAACCAGTCCTGGAACAGAGGTGGCCACAGACAACAAGCAGGGTCTCCCCTCTTTTAGGGATCTCAAACCGTAAGCCAGGAGGAAGACTAGTGTGCAAGGACCTCTCCCCCCCACAATACTTTCAGCTTAGGACACTAAGGGTGAAAGCTGGGTCATTACCAGTAAGTGTGAACTGGGCAAGGCAGAGTACTTCTCTGTATGACCTCTCTGACGAGTGTTGCTGTGCTTCTTTCTAATGCTCTTGCATCATGTGTTTACATATTTTTGATGCAATAGCCCTCTGGTCTGTCCTAGTTATAATTGCAAAAACTTCTTTATAGATCCATTGTCGTTCCTAGTATGTGCTGCATGGGTTGCCTGACCATTCTGTGTGTTGGATTCACATTTCTGAGAGTTTCCTGCCTCTCCCAAAGGAAGAGAAAATAAATGGTTTGAAATGGAAAGGAAATGTCCAGCCTTCTCTGTCCTGAGGCTACTGAAGTGATGCATGGTGCCCACTTTTGGGGGGCAATCCTGTTTAAAGTAAACTTCTTAGGTTTCCTGACCTCTTTGATTTGGCCAGTGTTCCTACCAAGTGGCACTGAGGAGTTCTCAAAACTGTACCTGCAAAAGTGCCAGAAAGATTGTGAGATGACAGTTTGGAAAGAGTTTTCCATAAATGTGTCCTTTTATAGTCAGCGCTTTTTGAGACCCTGCCTGGTGACAGAATGGAACCTGGACATTTGGAGGCTGGCTAACTAGTCTCCCCAATCCCTGGTCTTACTGACTCAAGAGAGATGGAGAGGGACAATGTATGTGAACTCACTTCCTAATTGAAATATCTGAGGTGTGAAAATACCGAGTCACTGCACAGGGGTTGTTCTAATGTAACTAACCTCTGGGCATGTCACGGTTATTACTAAACTTCAAAGCATCATTGTTTGAGCCAAAAATTCAAAAAGTAATAACAAAATGTTTTTTAAGTACATCAGAAGCAAGAAGCCTGCTAAAGAACCAGTGGGGCCCCTGGGCAACCAAGATACAAAAGGAGCAGTTATAGACGATAAAGTCATTGTGGAGAAACTCAGTGAATTCTTTGCTTCAGTTTTCATGGCTGAGGATCTTAGGGAGATTCTCAAACCTGAGCCGGCTTTTGTAGGTGACAAATCTGAGGAATTGTCACAGACTGAGTTGTCACTAGATGAGGTTTTGGAATTAATTGATAAACTTAACACTAATAAGTCACTGGGAGCAGGTACGGTACAACCCCTGAGTTTACTGATTCATTAAAAATTCTTGCTAACGGGCTTGCAATTTCATGTGCCAGTTGCTTTAATATTCTTGGATGAAGATTATCTGGGCCCTCCAATTTTGTCCCATTAAGCTGTTTGAGTTTGGCTTCTACCTCGGATGTGGTAATATCTACCTCCATATCCTCATTCCCATTTGTCATCCTTCCATTATCCCTAAGCTCATTAGCCTCATTAAAGACCAAGGCAAAGTATTTGTTTAGATATTGGGCTATGCCTAGATTATCCTTAACCCCCACTCCATCCTCAGTGTTTAGCTTTCCCACTTCTTTCTTTCTTTTCTTCTTATTTATATGGCTATAGAACCTTTTACTATTGGTTTTAATTCCCTTTGCAAGGTCCAACTCTACATGGCTTTTAGCCTTTCTCACTTTATCCCTATATGTTCTGACCACAATAAGGTTGTTTTCCTTGCTAATCTCTCCCATCTTCCACTCCTTGTAGGCTTTCTGCTTTTTCTTAATCACCTCTCTGAAATGCTTGCTCATCCAGCTTGGTCTACAACTCCTGTCTATGATTTTTTCTCCTTTCTTAGGATGCAGGCTTCTGATAGTTTCTGCAACTTTGACTTGAAGTAATTCCAGGCCTCCTCTGCCTGTAGAGCCACAAGTTCTTCACTTCAATCTACTTCTTTAACTAATTTCCTTAATTCTTTAAAGTTAGCCCTTTTGAAATAAAAAACCGTAGTCCCAGATCTATTTTTGATTATCCTCCCATCTAGTTTGAACTGAATTAGCTCATGAACCTGTCTGTTACAGCTATCCCCCTATTTCCCCATACTCCATTTTGTTTTTGTTCTCCTCCTGCGACCGCCCTGCCCTGGCTGTTAAGTTGCTTACCAGCTTACCCTCGTTCTCAAAGGGAGGGCCCCTTGAGTTGTTTAACAAGAGCCATTGCCCTTCTCAAAGGGATGGCCACTTGTGCTGCGTGCTAAATGGGACCACTGCCCTGTTCAAAGGGTTAGTCCTGTTATCACCTCGTTGAACCTGGGCTCGGTGTAGGGCAGGCAATGTCCAGAGCTGCAAGACCTATTGTGTTTTTAAGATCCTGGTCATGAGTCATAGGCCTCATGTCCTTTTGAGACACCTATTGCACAGGACTCTGCCCAGACATGTTTCTGTGCTCATCTGCCTGGTTTTTCCCTATGCCTCCTCCCCTGTGACAGAGGGAGCCTATCAGGATTACTGACCGGAAACTGCCTGTGTTTGCCTTTAAAAACAGACATTTTTGGAACAAACATCAGAAAGGTTCCTGCATTGCTGCCTGGTCTGATCAGCCAGGGGTTCTGGGGGGTCCTTTCTCCGCTCTCGTTTTATTTTTGAGCGAACCCCCGGTTTTTGAACCCTCCCCACGAAGAACGAATTGCTACCTGAGAGATCTCCTGATTATTGAGACTGTACCGAGCCCTTCTTGCTTCTTCTGATGTTGCTGCTGTTTCTGCCTTTGCTGTTGCCTTGGAGACTGGTAAGAATCCCTCTGTAAAACTTTCCCTACTTTTATTTTATTATTTTAGCTGCTGGCTCTGTTTCCCCAGCACACAGACTCAAGCTAAACCTTGGTCCGTGTCTTTAAAACCTCTCAAACTCCGCGGCACTTTGCTGCTAAAAATAAGTTTGTGCCGCTGCTAAGCTCTGCTCCTGTGGGCTTTGCCTCGGGGCTCCCTGCTTTCAGCTGTATCCCTTGGCTTCAGCCACCATTGTCATAAACAGATAGCTAAGGGTTAATGTCTCTTTCACCTGAAGCACCTGACCAGAGGACCAATCAGGAAACCAGATTTTTTCAACTTTGGGTGGAGGGAATTTTGTGTCTGAGTCTTTGTTTTCTGTCTGCCTGCTTTCTCTGAGCTTTGGAGAAGTAGTTCTGCTTTCTAAGCTTCCGTTTCTAAGTGTAAGAACAAAGAGATCAGATAGTAAGTTATATGGTTTCTTTTCTTTGGTATTTGCATGAATATAAGTGCTGGAGTGCTTTGATTTGTATTCTTTTTGAATAAGGCTGTTTATTCAATATTCTTTTAAGCAATTAACCCTGTATTTTGTCACCTTAATACAGAGAGACCATTTGTATGTATTTTTCTTTCTTTTTATATAAAGCTTTCTTTTAAGACCTTTTGGAGTTTTTCTTTACTTCAGGGAAATTGAGTCTGTACTCACCAGGGAATTGGTGGGAGGAAGAAATTAGGGGGAGATCTGTGTGTGTTGGATTTGTTAGCCTGATTTTGCATTCCCTCTGGGTGAAGAGGAAAGTACATTTTGTTTCCAGGACTGGGAACAGAGAGCGGGAGTCACTCTGTGTAGTTTCACAGAGCTTGTGTCTGTGTATCTCTCCAGGAGCACCTGGAGGGGGGAAGGGAAAAAGGATTATTTCCCTTTGTTGTGAGACTCAAGGGATTTGGGTCTTGGGGTCCCCAGGGAAGGTTTTTCAGGGGGACCAGAGTGCCCCAAAACACTCTAATTTTTTGGGTGGTGGCAGCAAGTACCAGGTCCAAGCTGGTAACTAAGCTTGGAGGTTTTCATGCTAACCCCCATATTTTGGACGCTAAGGTCCAAATCTGGGACTAAGGTTATGATATGGTGGCAGCGGTGGGATATAGACAGACTCCAGAAGCCAGTAGGAATATTATATTTTTCTTTTCTCTGCTAAGGGCTTTTTAGCAGAGAGAAACAGTTTGGTTTTAAAAGGGAACCAGAGAGAATTTTTTTTTTCTGCTCTCTCTGGCAGTTTGTGGCTTGCATAATAAGCAAGAAACCATTAAGGTGCTATTAAGAGTCTTTTGTCACACAATAGCACTCCCATTGAGAGTCATTACCAGCACTATATACATGTAAATAAAGTGGTTTTTCAGGTTTACTTAACATTGAAGATTAGCTAAAGGCACTGTTGCTAGGCAGACTTCAGGAGGCAACAGAGAACCTGCAGTTCAGAAGATAAACACCAGAGGGCACCCCAACACAAGAAAACAGGAATCATGACTTCTAAGGCAAAAATTGAGACCGAAGAGCAATTCAGAGAAGCTGAACACAGGTGACAACTGGAAATAAAACAAAAAGAGATGGAGATGAAAGAAAGAGAAGAACAGATCAGAGAGGCAGCCTACCAAAGAGAACAGGCAGCCTACCAAAGAGAACAGGCAGCCAAAGAGGCAGCACACAAAAGAAAACTAGAAGAAGAAGAGGTGGCCTACCGAAGGAAACAAGCAGAAGAAGAGTTGGCCCACCGCCGAGACATGGAAAAGCACCAAAAAGAAATGGAAAAACAACAAAAAGAGAATGAAGAGAAGGAAAAACAGAGAAAACATGAACTGGACTTGGCAAAAGCTGGGCTGCATGTGCCAGCCAACCCTAACAACCCGGCGCCAATTATTGCTCCACAGCACAGGAAATTTCCCACCTACAAGGCAGGTGATGACACCGAGGCCTTCTTGGAAAATTTTGAAAGAGCCTGTCTTGGGTACAGAATCCCCGAAGACCAGTACATGGTAGAATTAAGGTCACAGCTCAGTGGACCTTTAGCAGAGGTGGCAGCCGAAATGCCTAAGCAGCAAATGAATGACTATAAACTTTTTCAAACCAAGGCCAGATACAGAATGGGGATAACCCCAGTTCATGCCCGTCGGCGCTTCAGAACCCAAAAGTGGAAACCAGAGGTGTCATTTCCCAAACACGCCTACTACATTGCAAAAAACTATGAGGCCTGGATAACAGGAAACAACGTTCAAACCTTGGAAGAACTGCACCTCCTCATACAAATGGAGCAGTTCTTGGATGGTGTTCCTGAAGACATCACACGGTACGTACAAGATGGAAAACCCAAAGATCTCGCTGAGGCGGGGGAGATTGGAGCCAAATGGATGGAAGTGGCAGAAAGCAAGAAAGCTACTGTCAAGGGGAACGATTACCCCAGGGGGCACACAGACCATAAACCCTACAACCGAGGACAGCCAAAGACCCCACATACCACCCAAGTAAAGCCACAGACACCCTACTCTTCTACCTCACCAGTCTCCAGTAACTCACCTCAGCCCAGTGACCCATCAGATGGAAGATGCTTTAAGTGTAATGAACTGGGACATATCAAGGCCAACTGTCCCAAGAACACCATGCGAGTGCAATTCATTACACCACCATCACACCAAAGATCCCCAGGCCCAGATGCCTCTCAAATACCCTTGGAGCGAAGGGAAAATTTGAGAGTGGGTGGTAAGAAGGTTACTGCGTGGAGAGACACGGGGGCACAAGTGTCAGCTATCCACCAATCCTTCGTTGACCCCAAATTCATCAACCCAAAGGCCAAAGTTACAATTTACCCCTTCATGTCACAAGCTGTAGACTTGCCTACAGCTCAACTGCCTGTCCAGTACAAAGGCTGGTCAGGAATGTGGACTTTTGAAGTCTATGACAATTATCCTATCCCCATGCTACTGGGGGAAGACTTGGCCAACCAGGTGAGGCGGGCCAAGAGAGTGGGAATGGTTACCCGTAGCCAAACCAGGCAAGCTTCCAGACCCATTCCTGTTCCTGAACCGTCCACAGACGCCCCGTCTGTGTTACCAGAGACCCAGACAGAGGTATTGGATCCAAATTCCATGCCAACCACTGAAACTGCCACAGCACCTTCAGTCGCAGGCCCGGAACTGGAATAGCAACCAGCACCAGCAAGTGCAACCACATCTTCAAACTCAAAGCCAGAGGGTGCCAGGGAGCCAAAACTGGCAGAAGCAACAGACAGCCATACCCAAAAGGCTCAGCCAGAGCCTGAAATACCCTCAGGTGCACCAGCAGAGAGCGGTACACCAGCAACAGAAACAACCCCATCACCTACATCGCTTCCAGAGGGACCAAGCCCAAGTCCACAGTCTGAGGAAGAACTGGTGACCCCAGCCTCAAGGGAACAGTTCCAGACTGAGCAGGAAGCAGATGACAGCCTTCAGAAAGCTTGGGCGGCAGCACGGAGCACCCCACCGCCTCTCAGCTCTTCTAATCGATCCCGGTTTGTTATAGACCAAGGACTTTTATACAAGGAAATTCTTTCTGGTGGACACCGGGAAGAATGGCAGCCGCAAAAACAATTGGTGGTTCCAACTAAGTACCGGGGGAAGCTCTTAAGCTTAGCCCATGATCATCCCAGTGGCCATGCTGGGGTGAACAGAACCAAGGACCGGTTGGGGAAGTCCTTCCACTGGGAGGGGATGGGCAAGGACGTTGCCAAGTATGTCCGGTCTTGTGAGGTATGCCAAAGAGTGGGAAAGCCTCAAGACCAGGTCAAGGCCCCTCTCCAGCCACTCCCCATAATTGAGGTCCCATTTCAGCGAGTAGCTGTGGATATTCTGGGTCCTTTCCCAAAAAAGACACCCAGAGGAAAGCAGTATGTACTGACTTTAGTGGACTTTGCTACCCGATGGCCAGAAGCAGTCGCTCTAGGCAACACCAGGGCTAACACTGTGTGCCTGGCCCTAACAGACATCTTTGCCAGGGTAGGTTGGCCCTCTGACATCCTTACAGATTCAGGGTCTAATTTCCTGGCAGGGACCATGGAAAAACTGTGGGAAACTCATGGGGTGAATCACTTGGTTGCCACTCCGTACCACCATCAAACCAATGGCCTGGTGGAAAGGTTCAATGGAACTTTGGAGGCCATGATACGAAAATTCATCAACGAATTCTCCAATAATTGGGACCTAGTGTTGCAGCAGTTGCTGTTTGCATACAGGGCTGTACCACATCCCAGTTTAGGGTTTTCACCGTTTGAACTGGTGTATGGTCACGAGTTTAAGGGGCCATTACAGTTGGTGAAGCAGCAATGGGAGGGGTTTACGCCTTCTCCAGGAACTAACATTCTGGACTTTGTAAGCAACCTACAAAACACCCTCCAACACTCTTTAGCCCTTGCTAGAGAGAATCTAAAGGATGCTCAGGAAGAGCAAAAGGCCTGGTATGACAGACATGCCAGAGAACGTTCCTTCAAGGTAGGAGACCAGGTTATGGTCTTGAAGGCGCAACGGGCCCATAAGATGGAAGCATCATGGGAAGGGCCATTCACGGTCCAAGAGCGCCTGGGAACTGTAAATTACCTCATAGCATTTCCCTCATAGCATTCCTCACTAAAACCTAGAGTTTACCATGTTAATTCTCTCAAGCCTTTCTATTCCAGAGACTTACAGGTTTGTCAGTTTACAGTCCAGGGGGATGATGCTGAGTGGCCTGACGGTGTCTACTACGACGGGAAAAAACACGGTGGCGTGGAAGAGGTGAACCTCTCAACCACCCTGGAACATCTGCAGCGGTGACAAATCAAGGAGCTGTGCACTAGCTTCACCCCATTGTTCTCAGCCACCCCAGGACGGACTGAACGGGCATACCACTCCATTGATACAGGTAATGCTCACCCAATCAGAACCCCACCCTACCGGGTGTCTCCTCATGCCCAAGCTGCTATAGAACGGGAGATCCAGAACATGCTACAGATGAGTATAATCCGCTCATCTACCAGTGCATGGGCATCTCCAGTGGTTCTGGTACCCAAACCAGATGGGGAAATACGCTTTTGCGTGGACTACCGTAAGCTAAATGCGGTAACTCGTCCGGACAACTATCCAATGCCACGCACCGATGAGCTATTGGAGAAGTTGGGACGTGCCCAGTTCATCTCTACAATAGACTTAACCAAGGGGTACTGGCAAGTACCGCTAGATGAACCTGCCAAGGAGAGGTCAGCATTCGTCACCCATGCGGTGGTGTATGAATTCAATGTCCTTCCTTTCGGCCTTCGAAATGCACCCGCCACCTTCCAGAGGCTGGTAGATGGTCTACTAGCTGGACTGGGAGAATTTGCAGTTGCCTACCTCGATGATGTGGCCATTTTTTCAGACTCCTGGCCTGAACACCTACTACACCTGGAAAAGGTCTTTGAGCGCATCAGGCAGGCAGGACTAACTGTTAAGGCCAAAAAGTGTCAAATAGGCCAAAACAGAGTGACTTACCTGGGGCACCATGTGGGTCGAGGAACCATAAACCCCCTACAGGCCAAGGTGGATGCTATCCAAAAGTGACCTGTCCCACGGTCCAAGAAGCAGGTCCAATCCTTCTTAGGCTTGGTAGGTACCACACTACAGCCAAATCGCTGCCCCACTGACCGACCTGACCAAAAAGACCCAGCCAAATGCAGTTAAGTGGACAGATGAGTGTCAAAAAGCCTTTACCCAACTTAAGGCAACACTCATGTCTGACCCCGTGCTCAGGGCCCCGGATTTCGACAAACCATTCCTAGTAACCACAGATGCATCTGAGCGTGGTATAGGAGCAGTGCTCATGCAGGAAGCAACAGATCACAACTTCCATCCTGTCGTGTTTCTCAGCAAGAAACTGTCTGAGAGGGAAAGTCACTGGTCAGTCAGTGAAAAGGAATGCTATGCCATTGTGTACGCCCTGGAAAAGCTACGCCCATATGTTTGGGGACGGCGGTTCCAACTACAAACTGACCATGCTGCACTAAAGTGGCTTCATACTGCCAAGGGGAACAACAAGAAACTTCTTCGTTGGAGTTTAGCTCTCCAAGATTTTGATTTTGAAATTCAACACATCACAGGAGCTTCTAACAAAGTTGCTGATGCACTCTCCCGTGAGAGTTTCCCAAAATCCAGTAGTTAAAGAGTGTTCTTAAAATGTAAAAGTCTGTTAGTTATATACTTAGTAGTATATGTAAAGGTGCATGTGTTGTAATAATCTGTTTATTTTAAAGTTCTAGAAGGAAATCGCCGCCAGTGAGCTTCCCCACTGTCTGCAATTTGGGGGGCGTGTCATAAACAGATAGCTAAGGGTTAATGTCTCTTTCACCTGAAGCACCTGACCAGAGGACCAATCAGGAAACCAGATTTTTTCAACTTTGGGTGGAGGGAATTTTGTGTCTGAGTCTTTGTTTTCTGTCTGCCTGCTTTCTCTGAGCTTTGGAGAAGTAGTTCTGCTTTCTAATCTTCTGTTTCTAAGTGTAAGGACAAAGAGATCAGATAGTAAGTTATATGGTTTCTTTTCTTTGGTATTTGCATGAATATAAGTGCTGGAGTGCTTTGATTTGTATTCTTTTTGAATAAGGCTGTTTATTCAATATTCTTTTAAGCAATTAACCCTGTATTTTGTCACCTTAATACAGAGAGACCATTTGTATGTATTTTTCTTTCTTTTTATATAAAGCTTTCTTTTAAGACCTGTTGGAGTTTTTCTTTACTTCAGGGAAATTGAGTCTGTACTCACCAGGGAATTGGTGGGAGGAAGAAATTAGGGGGAGATCTGTGTGTGTTGGATTTGTTAGCCTGATTTTGCATTCCCTCTGGGTGAAGAGGAAAGTACTTTTGGTTTCCAGGATTGGGAACGGAGAGGGGGAGTCTCTCTGTGTAGTTTCACAGAGCTTGTGTCTGTGTATCTCTCCAGGAGCACCTGGAGGGGGGAAGGGAAAAAGGATTATTTCCCTTTGTTGTGAGACTCAAGGGATTTGGGTCTTGGGGTCCCCAGGGAAGGTTTTTCAGAGGGACCAGAGTGCCCCAAAACACTCTAATTTTTTGGGTGGTGGCAGCAGGTACCAGGTCCAAGCTGGTAACTAAGCTTGGAGGTTTTCATGCTAACCCCCATATTTTGGACGCTAAGGTCCAAATCTGGGACTAAGGTTATGATAACCATCCCTTGGCTTCCTTGGGAGCTGTATCCTGGTCACATACCACTCTGCCCTCTGTGACTTCCCCATAGCATAAGGTGCACCATAGGTCTTGGTTTTTTTAATTTAATAAGTCATAGTTTGTTAAAATTGTACAGCTTGTAAATTTCACCTGCCTTGTTATAGTTTACTGTTTTATTGCTCCGTATAGTTGCTTGTTATAGCTTTGCTTAGAATTGTGATATTTGTTGTTTTGCCTAGTCGTTGGTTAAGATAGATAAGGTTTTTGCTGCTGTAAATTCGTCTTCCCGCTGTCCCGATCTCTCCCTGAACTTTCCCGTGTCTGTTTTTCCCCCGCTCCAATCTCCCCCTCTGTGTGCTTCTCCGTGTCTCCCTGTTATAACCCTTTGCTGCCCCCCCCGCGTCTTCATCACCCTCTGAACCTCCCAAACTCCTTGCTGCTTCTCCCCCTGTATAAACTTCCCAAACCCTTTGCCGCTTTTTTTCCCTTTGTTTTTGGTGTCCGCTTGTTGCTTAAACCTCTCTCCAGCCCTCCTTTACACTTCTTCGCTGCCCCTCCCCTACCGAAGATCACCATCACGCTGCTCCATTGTCCTTACCCTGCAGGGCTTCAGAGTCTCTCGCTGCTTCCAGCCGCACTCTCCTCTCATCGGTTGCCACTAATTATTCACTCCCCTCCCCCCTCCTGTTCCTTGACAGATTATCTGCTATCCTAGCCTCACAAATTAAGTCATTACTTTTCTTTTATACCGTTACATTGCATAAGTTCACTTATATTCACATTTTACTTGTAATTATAACACCCCATTGGTTGCTTCCACTTTTCTAATATACGTTGTATTTGCATTGATACCATTGTGTTACATTGTGTATAAGGCCACTAACCACTTAATACATTCTATCTAAGATTGTTGACCATTTTATTTAGAAGCTACCATTTTATTTTGCATTTCTTTTTGATACGCTTATTGACTGTACTGTACCCCATTGTGCTGAACCCCACTTACTGTACCCCACTGTTAGAACTCCCTACACTGTTCAATAAGAAGAACCCCCCCATCATTGTCTATTGTAAACACCCTATACACCCCATCCCATCCTATTTCATTGTTAAATTCCCACCACTTCCTTTTTCCTTTAATAAAGAAATTAAATGGCACCCCACCTGTGTGGTAATTGCTCCCCAAGATCTCATATACCTGCAGGCAGGGACAGAACCAAGGTTGTCCCCTACAACCATTTCTTCTATGAGGTCCTCACTACTCACCAAAACCAAATCTAAAATGGCATCCCTTCTTGTTGGTTCTTCAACTACTCGGTTGAAGTAGAAATCCAGTTTGTCATTTCGACCATCAGGAGGAGTCCACGCAGAATTCTTCTTCTTGAAGTGTTGGTAGGAGGGTTCCTGTGGGTCAATGCGCTGTTCAGTGGTGTCTTGAAAATATTCCTGGAGTCGGAGGTGATGAAAGTAGGCTTCCAGGTCACTGCAGATCTCTATCATGTGTGTGGAGGGGGTGGGGCAGAAAGTTAAATGGCCATTTGGTGGAAGCATGTTGTAAGGGTGATATATGGGCAGCTCTTTTCAGAAATATCCACTAGATGGCAGCATATATTTAATATTAATAATGGAGGTGGTGCAAGTACATTATAAGAGGCAATCTTCTTGGACAGGCATCTCCCAAAAATGTAAGATGCTCTTTAATCACGATCTCAAATATTTTCCATAATGGATTATTAGACTTCGAAAAAGATGCAATTATACAAGTCACACTGTACAAGTCTCATTGGGCATTGTTAGCTACAAAGCTTTGGAGCCACAAAATGAACCACGTGGGAGAAAGGTTGAAGCGGGACCTTATAAAAAAGTTTGAAGACTGAATATAAATATGAGGCAGCATTTATACTTTTTAAATCAAAGGGGAAGCTCATTTTCCAAAGGTGGATCAAATGTACCTGCTCATTCCTTCCGCTAACTGCAGGTCTCTTCACTGAGAAAACCCAGTTTCTGCAAAAACAGGAGAGACGGAAACTCAGCTGAGGATCCTGAATTCTGGCAGCCAAGACCTGAGAAATAGAAGCTCATCGCTTCAAGCTTGGACTGTGCTGTCATTACAGGTGAGCACCATCTTTCTAACTGTATTTCTATACCACCACCAGACAGGGGCATGAATGTGCTTTGTGAATATTAGAGGGACGAGGCAGGCGAGGTCATATCTTATATTGCACCAGCTTCTGTTGATGAACAAGGGAAGCTTTTCAGCTACACAAAGCTCTTCTTCTAATGAATATAAGTAGTTTTATGCTCACCTTCCCACAGCCGTGCCAGTCAGGATTCATAGCACCATTTCACAGAGATGGAGCTTGAGATCCATGTCTTGTGACATGTCCTCAGTTGGGGATCTGCCCTGATGACACAAGTGGAGCTACCTGATTTACATCAGCTGAGAATCTGGCTTACAGTGTGCCCCAATGGGGTGGCGAATGCTGATAGAGTCTTACTAGCCCAGATGACACATGCCAGATTGTTGCTAGAGACTGAATTCAGGGACAAGGTCTTCCCCCCAGTGCCTTTCTTGTTCTTGTGCTATCATCCCACAATCATTATTGTGTGAGGAGGATCACTGTCCAGTTACGGTTTAACATCAGCCTGGCTTTTGTCCCTTCCTAACATCCACCTTCCAAAGAGCTGTATTTATTTATTGCTACATAGTGAACATTGGGAAACAGAAAAAGCATTGCCAGTCCCTCACCACGTCACCATCACCGCCACAGGGATGAGGGGACAATTTACGCCACTTCATAAATTTATGGCATAAAGTGATCTCTTGTGAGGGGGGGGCGGGAATTATTTCTTCTCTTAAAGGACACTGAAAAGCTGAATATACCAGGAAACATTGTTAGATTAATTTCCATTAATTCTAACAGAAGATCGATGCCTAAGGAAAATAGGCTGCACTTGAAATCTCAGTTCAACATTTCAGTTGATGTATTTATTGATTTTGACTCCTAAGTCATGGCATGATTCTGGCAATTGCCAGAAGTGAAATACTGCATTAAAGCATCATTGTTACACTTTTGAATGTCACTAGATGGGATACAATAGTAGATAAAGAAAGAGTCTGACCTGTTGTATCAATATTCGGCTACCAGAGAAATGGACTGTTGAGTTAGTCATTGCTCTGATATGGGAGAGGGTGCTCTACATGGATACAAAAGATCTGTTCTCGAACTGAGACTCCTTATACTTTGACTGAAGTCAACATTTAGCATTAAAATTTCAGCTGGTAGCCAGGAGTGGGTGGAGAGTTTCTGAATATTTGTGGAATTAATTCAAAAGACCTGATTACCTTTCAGCTCTATGTTCTTCTAATTCAATTGTACAGTTTGCTTTCTTCTTCGTAGACTCAACCTATGGCTGACAGAAACCAGAGAAACCAAACTGCTGTCACAGAATTTATCCTCCTGGGATTCGGGAATCTCCCTGACATGCAAATTCCTCTCTTCCTGATGTTCCTAGTGATCTACATGGCAACTGTGGCCGGGAACATGCTCATCACTGCACTAATTATGGCTAATCATCACCTTCACACCCCTATGTACTTCTTCCTGGGGAACTTGTCCTGCTTGGAGACCTGCTACACCTCCACCGTCCTGCCCAGGGTGCTAGTCAGTCTCCTGACTGGGGACAAAACCATCTCATTCAATGGTTGTTTCTCACAACTGTATTTCTTTTCTGCTCTGATATGTACAGAATGCTGTCTCCTAGCAGCAATGTCTTATGATCGGTATTTAGCGATATGTAAACCTCTGCACTATTCAACTCTTATGAATAACAGGTTTTGCCTCCAGTTGGCTGCTGGGTCATGGTTAAGTGCTTGTTTGGCTATTACAATTTTTGTCTTATTCCTATCACAGTTAACATTCTGTGGCCCAAATGAAATAAACCATTTCTATTGTGATCCCATCCCACTGATGGAACTCTCCTGCAGTGACCCACACCTGAGCATATTGGTGGATTTCATACTAGCCTGTGTATTCACCTTGCCTCCATTCCTACTAACCTTGATGTCCTATGTGTTTATCCTTGCCAACATCCTGAGAATCCCATCCATCACCAGGAGACAAAAGGCCTTTTCTACCTGCTCCTCCCACTCACTATGGTGACAATTTTCTATGGAACCATGATGATTTTCCACATGCTACCAAAACGTGATACACTCAGAGATCTGAAGAAAGTGCTGTCTCTTTGCTTCACAGTCCTAACTCCCCTGCTAAACCCCCTCATCTACAGCCTGAGAAACAGAGAGGTCAAGGAAGCCTTAAGCAAAGCAGTCAGTAAATGTGTCTTTCACAAAAAACATGCAGAAATTCTGAGACAATAAAGGAGCCTGAGATTTTGAAAACTGCCTGGGTGATTGAAGCAATGAGCCTGTGATGCACTGTACCTCAAAGTAGCACCCTGTAACTCCCATATTCGTCTTTTGTATATAGTTGTGCTATTTCATAAAAAGCATGCCTTGTAAGGTATATATGTAAAATCATGATCTGCTGAAACTCATTCTTCTGTTAAAATATGTATATCATCACTGTATACATCATTATCAAATTTTGTTATATGGTTGTTATTGAAATATATTAGAAGCCTGGGTGTCAGACACTGTTAGTTCTCCACTCACAACATAGGAGGTGACCTGCACCCAGGCGGGTGTTAAACAAATATCACCAACCATTGACCAGCAGGGGAATTGTAAACAAGAAATTCACAAATCTGTAAGAGACAGTTGTGCAGGCACCACACAATGGTAATTGCTGAACTCTATGACTCAACAAGGCCTAGCAGGACATGTCTGGGCCAGTATTTTCCAGGGACATGAATTGAGAGTATAAAATAAGGGACAGTGGCTTCATGAGACCACCTCTCTCCTCCCCAACCTATCTGGAGGCAATAAGAATGCTGCAAAGACAAAGACTTTGAACTGGGGAGGTTGGTCCCAGGCTGGGAAGGGAATTCAGCCTGTGTATGGAGAACTGTAACCTGGCTACAACATCCAAAAGGGTGTGGAAAGCTTTTTGATTCAAATCCTAGTGAATCTGATGAAGTTTAGGATTTACAGTGTGTGTTTACTTTTTATTTCCTAGGCATAAAGTTCAGGAGATAGATTTTAAATTATTGTAAGTGTTAGGTAACTATTTTTCTGTATTTAATAAACTTAGTTTAATGTTTAATTTTAAACAGTGAGTTGCCTCTAGAGGAGCCCAAGGGGTAATGTGTAACTGTCTCAGGTTACTGGGTTGGGGATCAAGCCAGTTTTGTGTTGTATTATTGGAAAGGAACCCTTAGATATTGAACCCGGCTCTGTAGCTGCTGACTCCAACTGGGAGAAGGGTAACATAAGGAATCAATACTTCACTTCGGGCAATGTTCCAGACACACCCTTGGATCCCTGACCAGGAGTATTCTATCTGCTACCTAAGATCCATAAACCTTTAAACTGTAGACACCCCATCATCTCAGGCATTGGCACTCTTATAGCATTATTATCTCACTATTTGGACTCTTTCCTCAGACCCTATGCTACCAGCACTCCTAGCTATCGTCGAGACACCACTGACTTCCTGAAAACACCATCCTGCCCATCATGGATGTAGCAGCTCTTCATACCAATATTCAATACAAGGATGGACTACAAGCTGTCAAGAACAGTATCCCTGACATGCCCATGGCACACCTGGTGGCTGAGTTTCATAACTTTGTCCTCACCCACAACCATTTCAGATTTGGGGACAACTTATACCTTCAAGTCAGCGTCACTGCTATGGGTAGCTGCATGGCCCCACAGTATGCCAACATTTTTATGGCTGACTTAGAAGAACGCTTCCTCAGCTTTCGTCCCTTAGCGCCCCCTCCTCCACTTGCATTACATTGATGACATCTTCATCATATGGACCCACAGGAAGAGGCCCTTGAAGAATGCCACCTGGATTTCAACATTTTCCACCCCACCATCAACCTTAGCCTGGACCAGTCCACACAAGAGATCCACTTCCTGGACACTGCTGTACAAATAAGTGATAGTCACATAAACCACCCTATACTGGAAACCTGCTTACTCCTATATTTACCTACATGCCTCCAGCTTCTATCCAGGACACATCACATGATCGATTGTCCACAGCCAAGCCCTAAGTTGCAACTGAATTTGTGCCAATCCCTCAGACAGAAACAAACACCTACAAGATCTTAAAACTACAATACCACCTGAGAAAGTGAGGAAACAAACTGCCAGAGTGAGGTGAGTACCCAGAAATCACCTACTATAAGACAGGCTCAACAAGGAAAATAAGAGAACACCACTAACCATCACGTACAGCCCCAGCTAAAACCTCTCCAGCACGTCATCAACCATCTACAACCTATCCTGGAAACCCGTTCCCTCACTCTCACAGACCTTGGTAGACAGGCCAGTCCTCGTTTACAAACAGCCCCCCAACCTGAAGCAAATACTCACTAGCCACTACACACCACACCACAGAAACACCAACCCAGGAACCAATCCCTGTAGCAAACCTCGTTGCCTACTCTGTCCCCATATCTACTCTAGTGACATCTTCTTAGGACCCAATCACATGATGAGCCACACCATCAGGGGCTCATTCACGTGTACATCTACTAATGTAATATATGCCATTATGTGCCAGCAATGACCCTCTGCAATGTACATTGGCCAAACAGCTCAGTTTCTACGTAAAAGAATAAATGAATACAGATCAGACATCAAGAATGGTAACATACAAAAACCAGTAGGAGAACACTTCAATAACCCTGGATATTCAATAAGAGATTTAAAAGTAGCCATCCTGCAACAAAAAAACTTCAAAAACAGACTTCAAAGAGAAATTGCAGAGCTATAAATTATTTGCAAACTTAACACCATTAATTTTGGGCTTGAACAGGAACTGGGAGTGGTTGGCTCATTACAAAAGCAATTTTCCCTCTCTGGGTATTGACACTTCCTCATCAATTATTGAGAGTGGATCACATCCATCCTCATTGAATTGGCCTTGTCAACACTAGTTCACCCACCCACACCTGTAAGGTAACTCCCTTCTCTTCATGTGCCAGTATATTCGTGCTTGTACCTATACATTTCACTCCATGTATCTGAAGAAGTGGTTTTTTACCCACAAAAGCTTATGTCCAAATAAATCTGTTAGTTTTTAAGGTGCCACTGGACTCCTTATTGTTTTTGTGGAAACAGACTAACACGGCTACCCCTCTGACATTTAACAGTATAACTTTCCTATTATCGTGTTGGTTTCTGAAATCTGTTGGTCACTAGTCAATATTTCTGACACCCCCTCCCGTTCCCTCTACTCTGCTGCCATCTAGTGGTGATTTCCCAGCATGACAGTATAACGATGCTGGGTCTGGCGGAACTTAACTGAGAGTGCCAGTTCAGGACAAATTGCTTAAAGCAGGGTAGTTACAGCCCAAGGCTGGGGTTTTTCCACCTGTAAGGCAAACCAAACCAGCCAGATAAGATCAAGTCACTGGAGTACATCCCCAGCTGGGATGGGTCATTCAGTCCTTTGTTCAGAGCTTCTGTTTGTAGCAAAGTCCCTCCAGAGGTAAGAAGCAGGATTGAAGAGCAGATGGAGATAAGGCATCAGCCTTTTACAGTCTTTTCCAGGTGTAAGAACACCTCTTTGTTCTTACTGTGGAAAATTACAGCAAAATGGAGTCTGGAGTCACATGGGCAAGTTCCTGCATACTTTGCTGAGTTACAAGGCATATCTGCCTTCTCTCAATGGGTCAATTGTATAGCTGATTGTCCTTAGTGGGCCATCAAGCAGGCTAGGCAGAGCTAACACCAGCTTGTCTGGGATGTCTCCCAGAAGCATAGCATAAGTTTGGAATACAGACTGTATAGAGCCAATATTCATAACTTCAATTACAAAATTGAGACACACATATAGACAGCATAATCACAACCAGCAAACCATAACCTTGTCTTAGACACCTCATTTGACCCCCTTTATACAAGATTTGGTGACACTACAGGACCTTGCAACCTTGTTCTATATAGTCCCAGTTCAAATAAATAACATTACAGACAGTCTGGATTATTAGTGGATTAATGGATTATTCTATCGCTGCCTCTTTCCAGTTCTTCGCCCATGTCACCTTCTGTCCATTACTTAGAAAACTGCTCACTTCTGACTCTACAACATCTGCTACTATCCATAGTTCATTATATACATAGATGTCCTTATCTCTTCAGGGTCCTTCCCTCACCACGTATAGACCATTAAACAGCTTCATCTCCCTTTTCTCTTCCCTCAGATGGTCATTTGACAACATAATTTCTCCTGTCTTACCCTTCTGCTTTGGCTGCTATTGGTTGCCTATTGGTCAGAAGGGCTGCAACTTTCTCATTCCTCTGCCCTCTAGTGACCCTAGGGAGCATAATCTCATCTCTTCTCATTTCTTACCAACTGTTAGGTGTGCACTGCTCCAAATTAAAGCCACTGAGAACCAAATCGTACAACAGCATGTTTGCAAGACTGGTGGCTACAACAGCACCTACAACAGCAGCAGGTCTCAGAGGTTCAGCGGGGGTTTCCCATCAATAGACAGAATTTCTGTTTCCAATGGAAATGCATAGATTGAACCTACCGAAATAGAATCCCAGTGGCTCTTCAGGCTGAGATTCTCAGAGGCGTCTAAGGTTGTTAAATGCCCAACTCTCATATCAGAAGGATTTGGATGCATAACTCCATTAGGGCCCTTGAAAAATCCTTCCCAGAGTGCTGAAGTCCTTCTGTTCTCACCAGTGCTCACCTCCCCTGCCTCTGGCCATGCCCTGACATGCTCCCAGAGACTGAGCCAGCACTGCCATTTGGGCATCACAGGAATTCTGCCTGTTGGTAGGTGAGAGCTGCTTCATCTCACCATAGGTTGCTTCACACCCCAAGGGGAGGGTCCTAAGTGCAGCGGAGCTGTCTAAGGCACATAAGACTGGCTAGGCATTGCGCGCTGAGAACTACCCCTCTCGGGACAGGTGCTTGTTGCAGTCAGTTTTGGGGATGCTCAACGTAATGACATAGCAAAATCTGTGAGAGTGAGGGATCATCTTTCCACATATCTATTCAAGTGACACCATCATAGTACTTAATCACATCAGCCACACTATCAGGGGTTCGTTCACCTGCACATCTACCAATGTGATATATGCCATCATGGGCCAGGAATGCCCCTCTGCCACATACATTGACCAAACCAGACAGTTTCTACACAAAAGAATAAATGGACACAAATCTGACATCAGGAATCATAACATTCAAAAACAAGTTGGAGAACACTTCAACGTCTCTAGTCACTTAGTAACAAACTTAAAGGTGGCAATTTTGCAACAGAAAAGCTTCAGAAACAGAGTTCATTGAGAAACTGCTGAAATGGAATTAATTTGAAAACTAGATGCCATTAACTTGGGCTTGAGTACAGACTGGGAGTGGCTGGGTCATTACACAAATTGAATCTATTTTCCCATGATAAGTATCCTCACACCTTCTTGTCAACTGTCTGAAATTGTCTTACTGCATGTTTCATTCTATGCATCTCATGAAGTGGGCTGTAGTCCAGAAAAGCTTATGCTCAAATAAATGTATTAGTCTCTCAGTTGCTGCAAGTACTCCCGTTCTTTTTTCAAAAGTTTCTGTTATTCACCAACAGGAGTTGGTGCAATATAAGATATTAGCTCACCCACCATGTCCCTCTTATATTCATAAAGGACATTCATGGAGTTATAGAAATGCAGTCAGGCAGATGATGCTCACCTGTAACCAAAGCACAGCCCAAGCTTGAAGAGATGAGCTCTTATTTCTTAGGGTTTGTCAGCTGAGGTTTCTTGTCTCTCCTATTTCTTCTTCAAAAACTGGGTTTACTCAGTGAAGGGACCTGGAGTTACCTGAAGGGATGAGTAGGTGCATTTGATCTACCTTTGGAAAATGAGGTTCTCGTTGGATTTACAAAATGTAAATCCTCTTTCATATTTGTATTCGGTCTTCACGGTTTTTGGTATAGTCCCACTTCAACCTTTCTGTTGACGGTCTGTTATAATGTACTTGCCCTACCCATTTATTCATATTCAATCTATGCCACCACCTAGTGGCCCTTTTTCTAGTATAAACTTTCCCATTGTATTGGCTACTAAAATATTTTGGTCACTACTCAGTATTTCTGACACCCCCTCTCAGTTCCTCTCCTCTGGAGCTAGTCACAGCTGGGCTTAGTCCAGGTAAGAGCTCTAACGCTGTTTCCTGGTGAAGTGTCCATAGGTCAATGCTGGGGCCTGGCTGTTTGCATCTGGTCTGTGTGAGCGCAGTGAAGGTGGTGGATTCAGAGCCTTCCAGAGGATTCACAGGGCCTAGGGCATTGGTGGTGGGAGGCCCCTGTTTTGGTGGTAATTTGATGGCGGGAGATCCTTCTGCCCTGGAGCGGAAGGACTCCTCGCCGCCGAAGACCTAGAGCGAAGAAGAAGCTCTGGGGACCCCTCCCCTATGAGAGTTTTCCAGAGCACCCGGAGCGAGTGAAGGACCCCCACTCCACGGGCCCCGAAAAAACTCTCATGGGGGCCACTGCAAGGCCCAGGGCAAATTGCCCCACTTGCCCTTGCTCTGGGTGGCCCTGGGTGGATTTGCAGATGCATATAATGGCAACAAGCACAATATCAGTGGTGGCAGATTTCCCAGGCTTACTTCCCTATCTCTGCTGTCCCAGGAGTTAGTATTTTTATTGTCCAAACATTTATTTAGATCAGAAATGGCTTTTTAATGGAATAAAAAATTGGTTAAAATTGTCTCCACTCTGCCTGGTACCCAGTTAGAAAGTCTATGATGGGACCATGGTTATGGCCACCTCCCTCCCTGGTTAAAAGAACACTGACCTGAACTCTGTGTGGCTTCTCCATTGTGTCCTTAGGGGACATAAGAAATGACTTGTAACTACAAGCATGATGAAGTCATCCTGTCACGGATACATATGTCCAGTGCTCTTGAACAGCTCTGGAAGAGTCCCTGGGAGAACCCCTTTAGGTTGTCAGCCCCCTTAGGGTCCACACTCTCACTAGGGTAGGCCTCTTGGCTATAACCGCCTCCTGAAACGTAATGTAGCTGCCTTCAGCACCCCTGCTCCTCACTGTGAGCTCCCCTCAGCGAGTCCACCTGAATTGGACACGTGGAGAAGACTTGCACACCCAAAGGGGACAATGAACCCCCGACTTCCTAACTCTGAGTGACTTTCAGCCAGGCTTGTAAAAGCAGGAGGGTTTATGAGATGTCCTGGAACACAGCGCAGAAATTCTTTCATTAACACAGAGAATGAAAAGTTACATTTGGGTCAGTCCCAAAACCCAAAGCTCTGTGACCCCTCTGTAGTCCCAATATAGAAGTTTCTCCCTGCCTCCAGCAACCCACACTTAAGAATCCCACCTGGCCCCTCCCCAGTCCTTTGTCCACCAGCTTGTCACACCCAGCTGGTTTCCTGCTAAGGGTGGGCCATCCAGGGTCATTTGTTGCTAGGAGGCAAATGTCCTGGCAATTGCAGTGGCAATTGTGTTCTGGAAGTCTCCATGGCCATGGATACCCAGACCCCAGACAGCTAGGCATCAGTCATACCTATGTCTCTGAGTCTCTGCAAAGCGTAAACAGTTCTTTCTCCCATCTAATTAAATATGCACACTATAGGGGACACTGAGGCACACACAATATTCATATGAAAACATTAAGAAAAATTGCCATTTCATCTGAATTTGATAACAAGACTTCATTATCTAACATACAGAAACAATGATCAGGACATGGACACAGCGAGGGACCACAAAAACTGTCTTAGTAACTCTGTGCAGATCATCTCCAATTCTTTTTCATTTTAGTGCTCAGATTTTTCAATGGGACTTTTCAACTTAATTTTAATGGGGGCTGATTGCTTAAATCACCCAGGCAGCTTTGAAAACCTCAGACTAAGTTATTATCTCGGAGTCTCTGCATGTTTTGTGAAAGCTACATTTACTGACTGCTTTGCACAAGGCTTCCTTGACCTTTCTGTTTCTCAGGCTGTAAATGAGGGGGTTTACCAGGGGAGTTAGGACCGTGTAGCAAAGAGAAAACACTTTTTTCAGGTCTTTAAATTTATCACATTTGGGTAGCATGTAGACAAATCATTATTGTGCCATAGAAAAATTGTCACCACAATGAGTGAGAGGAGCAGGTAGAAAAGGCTTCTGCCTCCCAGCGGTGGAAGGGATTTTCAGGATGGTGGCAATGATACCACATAGGACGTCAGGGTTAGTAGGAATGGAGGCAGAGTGAATACACAGATTAGTATGAAATCCATCAATATGATCAGGTGTGTGTCACTGCAGGAGAGTTTTATCAATGGAATGGGGTCACAATAGAAGTGGTCAATTTCATTCTGGCCACAGAATATTAATGATGACATGAATAATATAAAGATGGTAGTAGCCAAACAACCATTTAACCATGCTCCAGCAGCCAACTGGAGGCAAACCTGTTTATTCATAAGAGTTGAATAATGCAGGGGTTTACATATTGCTAAATAACCGATCATAAGACATCACTGCTAGGAGACAGCATTCTGTAGCTGCCAGTAAACCAAAAAAATACATTTGTGTGAAACAGCCACTGAATGAGATGGTTCTATCCCCAGTCAGCAGACTGGCCAGTAATCTGAGGCAGGAAGGTCCGAGGTGTAGCAGGTCTCCAAGTAGGACAATTCCCCAGGAGAAAGTACATGGGGGTGTGAAGGTGCTGATCTGTCACAACAAGCACCACGATGAGCGTATTCCCAACTGTGGTTGCAATATAGATCACTAGGAACATTAGAAAAAAGAAGAATTTGCAGGTCAGGGAGATCCCCGAATCCCAGGAGGATAAATTCTGTGATGATCGTTTGGTTTCTCCATTCGGTGTCCTGTCATGGGTTGAGTCTAGGAACAAAAAAACAAGCTGGGCAATTGAATTGGAAGAATACAGCATGAAAAGTTAATCAAGTCTTGTGAATTAATACCATCAATAATCAGAATATTCCCTTCCTTTCCCGGTTACAGGTTGAAATTTTCAGGCAGATGTAGACTTTAGAGCAAAGTGGCCAGGAGTCTCAATCGGAGGACAGAAGATTGGTATCCCTGTAGACCTCCCTCTGCCATATCAGAGCAATGACTCGTATAACAGCCCATATCTCTGTAGAGAACTGGTCTGATCTGTCATATCAGTATTGGGTTATCTATTATATCGCACCTTGTGATATACCAGAGCTGAACAACTAAAATCTTCTACTCAATTTTTCAATGCAATCTAGTGTCAATAGGCACCAATCCTCATAAGAATTAATGGAAATTAATCTATCCATATGTAATGATGAGTACTCTGGCGGGACACAACTGAGAGTATCAATTCATGAAAATTGCTTAGAGCAGGGGCAATTACAGCCCAAAACTGGAATTCCTTTACTAAGGCACAGCAAACCAGCCAAACAGAGAAGACTTTGGTTTTACCCTACTGGCTGACCGTAAATCACACAAGCAATTCCCTTAGACACTCCATTTTCCCAGTATCAACACCAGCACCGCTCCTCATGGGATGCCTCATTATGAGAATCAATATCCCAGTAAAAGAAGAATGGTTCTTCCGATCTCAAAGGACCAAGCCCCAGACCCAGGTCAATATACAAATCAGATCTTACCCACAAATCACATTGTTGCCAATCCTTTAGAATCTAAAATCTAATGGCAAACTTCTTGGTTCAGGCTTTTAGCAGTGATGGATTAAACTGCAGATTCAAATCAAGTCTCTCAAGTACATCCACTGCTTGGATGGGTCATTCAGGTCCTTCGTTTAGAGCTTCAGTTTGTAGAAAGTTCCTCCAGAGCAGGGGTCTCAAAGTCTCCAGTCCACTGGCTATCTGTGGCTAGAGAACCTCCCCACTTCTGCCCGTAGAGGAGAGACGCAGGCAGACACGTTGCCAGGATTCTCACCTACAGCGCCGCTCCCTCTGGAGCTCCCATTGTCTGGGGGAGAGGGACAGAGAAACCAGGCAGAGTCAGCATAGAAGACGGGTTCTCAAACTTTTGTACTGGTGACCTTTTTCATACAGCAAGCATCTGAGTATGACCCCCCCAATAAATTAAAAAAAGTTTTAATATATTTAACATCATTATAAATGCTGGAGGAAAAGCGGGGTTTGGGGTGGAGGCTGACACCTCACAACCCCTCCCATGTAATAACCTTGTGACTCCCTGAGGGGTCCCGACCCCCAGTTTGAGAACCCCTGGCATAGAGGCAGCATCCCTTTTTTCCACAATGAATACAAGTAAAAATACCGAACACAACTATCTGATGCACGCCTTGCTGCAATCCTGAAGGTTTCAACTGCTCAGTCACTGAGGCCAAACATTAACAAACTGACAGAACTGAAGCATTGCCACGTGTCTGGCAAACACTAAAAGCTCTCTGGGAGGTGAAGAATTGTATAAAGTTGTATGACAGTTTAATTTAATATAAATTTTTGTTTTCTGAACACTATCTTCAGTAACATTATTGGTCCGTTGGAAGGATTTGAGGACTGGCACTGGCCTAAGGTAAATTGAGTTTGAGACCCCTGCTCCAGAGGTTAGAAGCAGGATTGAAAACAAAATGTAGATGATGCAGCTGCCTTTTATAGTCCTTTTGCCATGTGGCTGGTGCTTCCTTTGTCTCAAATACAAGCTACCCAGCACATGGCACGGAAAAACCTGAGTTCTGTTCATAGGCATGTCCCTGCATGCCTAGCTGAGTCACAAGGTGTATCTGCCCTTTCTCAGAGAGTTAATTGTATAGCTGATGGTCCTCAATGGGCCATCAAGCAGGCTAGGCAGTGCTGATGCCAAATTGTCTGGGGTGTCACCCAGAAGCATAGCACAAGTTTGAAATGCAAACAGTATAGAGACAGTACTTATAGCTTTAAATACAAAAAATGATGCATACATACAGATAGTATAATCATAACTAGCAAATCATAACCTCCTCAGAGACACCATACTTAATCTCATTTTGACAAGATTTGTGTGCCACTACAGGATCTTGGTTTCAGTAATGGTCTACACGGTCACACTTTGTGTCAATAACGTCACATCCCCAATGTAAAATTGATGCAGGAAGGAATGACACAAACATCATTGACTGCATCCCAAGAGCTCCCGATCCTTGGTTCTGTCTTACTATAGCTAGTATTGGATTAGAAGTCATATCAGTGTAAAACAGAAATAGTTTATCAAAATCATGTTGAATAACATGGCTGAATCGCTTTACAAACTCAAGGTAAAACTTGGTTAGAACAACAGTGGACTCTATCTGCTCTTGTTCCTATATGTCTCATGTGATCTTGCCAAGATCTAAAGAACATAGCTACTTTATCCATACAAGCTTCGGCAAATGTTTGGAACTCAATTAACATTAAGTTAATGTAGATATTAATGTTGTTCCTAGTACAGGAGTCTTGGAATTTTGCTATGAAAGCAATGTTAGTGTGCCTCAGTTTCCCTTTTCATTCAGCACATAAGAGCTGGAATGTCTTTTCTCCTGTGAAAAGTTACAAGACTATACTGTTCAACATCAGCATTACAAGGTCTTTTAACATAAAGTGCATTCTTATGCATAACTCTTAACATATTCAAGAGATTTTCCAAAAGATTAGGCACATTGTATGTTTTTACAATGTTTGGTATTAGCAACACATTAATTACAAAAATCACCATTAGCAATAACAACAAATCCATTGCAAGTGTACATATACAAGCATTTTTGTTATGCCATGCTTTTTGTTTAATACCATTAGCATGATAAAGTTTTTTTCTTTTCTTCCTGTTCTGAGCTTTCTTGCTTAACAGAATTCACTGGCTGTTTGGGCAGTCTCTTTGCTAACAGCTATTAGCAAGTCTTTCATCTCCCTGCTAGCCAGGTAATTTGCATTAACAGTGACAGGAGCCTGTTCACCAGTTTTCAGATGCTTAACTGCTACCAGTTCCAAGGCTGGACCCTGTCTTAAAGAGAATTACTTTTGCTCCTCATGTGGATTCCTACCCAATCCTCTTTTAGGCAAACTGCAAGATTTCATAGTCGAAAGGTTAGAAGCCTTGTCCTTCCCTTTGCCACACACAAGCTCAGGAATCTTTTCCTTCTTCCTACAAGTTTTCAAACTGTCAGTTAGTAACACAATCAAAGCACCTTTATGCTCGCCTGGTGCCCCAGCTAGGGTATCACTCTGATCAGACAGAGTTGCTACACCATTCTCCAGCCACATATTACCAACAGGCAAAATACAAGCACCAACATTGTCTGGTCTCTGGGATTTTGCTAGAACACTGACTGGATACAACCTAGTTACAGTGTCATTCTTCCTAGCAGAAACAAATTTAGGACCATTCCCTTCCTGGGCTTTAGTTGAATCCAGAACCAACTCTGAGACAACTGCAGTACCCTCAACCATCACAGGCTGAAAGGCACCTTCTGTCTGCTCCACAGACAAAGAAGAGCTGGAGAAGCGTACTTCCACTTTTTCATGTTCTCTGTATGTATAAATATCATCTGTCTGTGTGTTGCATCCTATGCATCCGAAGAAGTGAGTTGTGGCCCACAAAAGCTTATGCTGAAATAAATTTGTTAGTTACTAAGGTGCCACAAGTACTCCTGTTCTTTTTGCAGATACAGACTAACACGGCTGCTGCTCTGAAACCTCTACTTTAACAGACACACAGCTTGGGATTTAATTTCCCTTGTCCCAGCACACAGGGCTGTTCACAGACAATTGCTTGGAGTCTGGGGTAGCGCCCCCCCATAGGCAAAACCAGGCTGATGTGAAATCATAACTGGGGAATGACCCTCCACGCTCCATAATGAGTGTGTGATGATAATACAGGAACAAGAAAGGCATTGGAGGGGGGCGGGGGCAGATGCTGTCCCTGAACTCAGAGTCTAGAAACAATCTGGCCTGTGTGATCTGGGCTAGTAAGACTCTGTCACCACTTCCCAACCCCATTGGGGCACACTGTGCCAGATCCTCAGCTGATGTGAATCAACATAGCTCCATTTGTGTCAGTGGCGCCGATCCTCAACTGAGGGCCTGTCAAAAGGCGTGGATCTCACACTCCATCTCTATTCTATGGTGCTATAAATGCCGACTGACATTGCTCTGGGAAGGAGAAGCTAAAAGAGTAAATATTCACCTGCAGAACAGCTCTGTGTAGCTCAAAACTTCTCTCATTCACCAACAGATGTTTATCCAATAGAAGCGATTACCTCACCCCTCATGTCCCTCTCATATTCACAAAGCACATTCATGTGTCTGTTTGGAAGGTGGTTAGAAATGCAGTCAGGAAAATGGTGCTCACCTGTAACCACAGCACAGCCCAAGCTTGAAGCAATGAGCTCTTATTTATCAG
Organism: Gopherus flavomarginatus; assembly: GCF_025201925.1. Lineage (NCBI taxonomy): Eukaryota > Metazoa > Chordata > Testudines > Testudinidae > Gopherus > Gopherus flavomarginatus. The sequence goes on from NC_066628.1 coordinate 15,632,759, forward strand.
TGTTTGGCCTCCAGGACTCAGGATCCTCAGCTGAGGTTCTTCTCTCTCCTCTTTCTGCAGAAGCTGGATTTTCTCAGTAGGCAGACCTGCATCTCCTTGAATGGATGAGAAGCTGTCACAATCTGTCTTAGAACATGCTCCTCCCTCTCCATTTACAAAGTGCAGAGATGTCCTCATACTTGTATCCTTCTCCATGGAAAGCTACGTCTCCCTTGATTCCTCCTCTGACGGGGCTGAGCCTGGGGAGTTAGTGCTTTTTTTTAATGTGCAAACAGTACAAACAACTGTCCTGGTGCAACCAACCTCCCCACCCAGAAGAATTTCCTTTCTGCTTTATAAGATCATAGCTCTGCATGGCTGAAATCTAATGCAGCGCCCATGGAGTGCATGACTGTGCAGAGACTGATTCTACTCGGCCATCTTTTCTTATGTCAATTGTTCTACTGAAGGCAAATACAAGCGTAAAAATGGCTAAGATGATCAGGCCTGCCAGACTGGGTTCTGAAGCCACATAGTTTAACACATACACAGGAAACTGAATGTAAAGCAGATTTAATCCATAGTTTGCAAATTAAAAATCTGGATGAAAGAATCTCCCCCTACCCCCCAAGGAAATATTTCTCTTAAGGATCTTTATAATTGCTAATTAGAAATGTTTATTTAACAATACTCTCACCCTTCTGCTGAGCCGTAGCAGAACTCAGCATCTTGTAAATTAGTTTCTGTGACACCTCGAGGGAACACCCGTCACCCTCATGTTCATCCTTATAATATGATTGTCTGGCATCCATTGCAAAGCTTGTCATGTAGCACTGATCATCATTGCTATAGTAATGTACTGGCTGTAATTTCATGTATATAGTTATTAGACTAAAATGTGCTTAAAACAAGTCCAGACAAAATGCTCTGGGAGCAGAGGGGCAGTTCACACCTCATCAGGTTGTGTATGGGACAAATCCAGCCCAGCCTAAGACTATCTGACTCTGAAGGTTGGGGGGAACCAAGAGAGAGAAAGAACCTTATAAAAGGGAGAGATGTTTGCCATGTTCTCTCTCTCAGTCATTTGAGCATTGGCCTGTTAAGCCCAGGGTTGTGAGGTCAACCCTTGAGGGGGCCACTTAGGGATTTGGGGCAAAACCAGCACTTGGTCCTGCTGTTGATGGCAGGGGGCTAGACTCAATGACCTTTCAGGGTCCCTTCCAGTTCTATAAGATAGGTATATCTCCATATATTATTTTTTTCACCTCCATCTATACACACCACCATCAAGTGACTAAAGCGCTGATCAAAGGAAAGATCCTGGCATAAGGACAAACAGCCAGCCTGTAGTGAGAAGCATCTAAGTTATAAGGGTCCTGAGAGTGTTAAGATGAGCTTAGAATGCATTTTGCTGTCATTTCTTTTGGTAACTTATCTTAACTTTTTGGCTATAGCTTATAATCACGTAAAATCTATCTTTTATGTTTATCCTCCGCAAGGAGTTGGTCTGAAGTGTTTGGTAAATTTGCTCAGGTGGCAAAGGCTGTGCATGTCTACTTTCCCTCGAAGTAAGTGGTGAATCAATCAATACATTGGCATTGTTCTGTCCAAGTTGGTATATCCCTGAGGTACAAGGCTGGGATCTGGAGGGATCTGGTGGGATCCAGTTGGTGTCTTTCTCTGTGAGATTCATGAGTGTCTGTGGGAGCATTCATGAAATCTAGCTGGGTAGGGGCTCCACCTGCTGCTGGACTAAGTGATAACAGCACCTGGAGGGGTTTGCTTCTTGTCACTAGCAGAGCATTGTGACAGACACCCCAGGTTAGTGTGTACAGGGGGCAGAGCAGGTCTCACAGTTCCAGGTTATACCCTGAGAAACCACCTAGACCGTCACATTTTCCCACTGGAGGAGAATCCAGTGATGTGGTCTCTTAGTGTAACTTGTTTATTTACACTATATAGACACATCCTGGAACAGAGGTGGTCAAAGACAACAATCAGGGTCTCTCATTTTTTAGGGATCTCAGACTGTACACCAGGAGGAGGACTAGTGTGCAAAGACCTTTCCCTCCCACAATACTTTCAGCCTAGGACACTGAGGGTAAAAACTGCATCATTACCAGCGAGTGGGAGCTGGGCAAAGCAGGGTACTTCTCTGTATGACCTCTCTGACGAGTGTTGCTGTGCTTCTTTCTAATACTATTGCATCATGTGTTTACATATTTTTAATGCAACAGCCCTCTGCTCTGTATCCTAATAACTATTGCAATAACTTTTCTACAGATCCATTGTCATTGCTAGTATGTGCCCTACGGGTTGTCTGACCATTCTGTGTGTTGGATTCTCATTTTTGAGAGGTTCCTGCCTCTTCCAAAGGAACAGAAAATAAATAGTTTGAAATGGGAAAGGAAATGTCCTGCCTTCTCAGCCTTGAGGCCCCTGGGATTATGCACAGTGACCACTTTTTTGGGTCCACCTTGTTTTAAAGTAAACTTCTTAGGTTTTCTGATCTCTTTGATTTGGCCAATGTTCATCCCAAGTGGCACTGAGGAGTTCTCAAAACTGTACCTGCAAAAGTGCCAGAGAGATTGTAGAGATGATAGTTTGGAAAGAGTTTTCCATAAATGTGTCCTTTTATAGTCAGCACTTTTTGAGACCCTGCCTGGTGACAGAATGGAACCTGGACATTTGGAGGCTGGCTAACTAATCTCCCCAATCCCTGTTCTTACTGACTCAAGAGAGATGGAGCGGGACACTGTATTTGAACTTGCACCCTAATTGAAATATCTGAGGTGTGAAAAGCAGCACTAAATACTGAGTCACTGCACAGGGGTTGTTCTAAGGTAACTAACTATGGGCATGTCACGATTATTATTAAACTTCTAAGCATCACCGTTTGAGCCAAAAATTCAAAAGATCATAATTTTTTTTTAAGTACATCAGAAGCAGGAAGCCTGCTAAACAACCAGTAGGGCCCCTGGATGATCAAGATACAAAAGGAGCACTTAAAGATGATAAAGTCATTGTGGAGAAACTCAATGAATTCTTTGCTTCAGTCTTTATGGCTGAGGATGTTAGGGAAATTCCCAAACCTGAGCCGGCTTTTGTAGGTGACAAATCTGAGGAATTATCACAGACTGACGTGTCACTTGATGAGGTTTTGGAATTAATTCATAAACTTAACAGTAATAAGTCACCGGGACCAGATGGCATTCACCCAAAAGTTCTGAAAGAACTCAAATGAGAGGTTCCAGAACTATTAACTATGGTTTGTAACCTGTCCTTTAAATTGGCTTCTGTACTCAATAACTGGAAGATAGCTAATATAATGCCAATATTTAAAAAGGGCTCTAGAGGTGATACCAGCAATTACAGTAAGTTTAAGGTCAATACCGGGCAAATTAGTTGAAACAATAGTAAAGAATAAAATTGTCAGACACATGGAAGAACATAAATTGTTGGACAAAAGTCTACATGGTTTCTGTAAAGGGAAATCGCATCTTACTAATCTAATAGAGTTCTTTGAAGTGGTCAACAAACATGTGGACAAGGGGATCCAGTGTACTTAGATTTCCACAAAGCCTTTGATAAGTCCCTCACCAAAGGTTCTTACGTAAATTACATTGTTATGGGATAAGAGAGAATGTCCTTCTATGGATGAGAACTGGTTAAAAAACAGGGAACAAAGAGTCGGAATAAATAGTAAATTCTCAGAATGGAGAGGGGTAACTAGTGGTGTTCTCCAAGAGTCAGTCCTAGGACCAATCCTATTCAACTTATTTATAAATGATCTGGAGAAAGGGGTAAAAAGTGAGGTGGCAAAGTTTGTAGATGATATTAAACTGTTCAAGATAGTTAAGACCAAAGCAGACTGTGAAGAACTTCAAAAAGATCTCACAAAACTAAGTGATTGGGCAAGAAAATGGCAAGTAAAATTTAATGTGGATAAATGTAAAGTAATGCACACTGGAAAAAAATAACCCCAAATATACATACAACATGATGAGGAATAATTTAGCTACAACTAATCAGGAAAAACATCTTGAGTCATGACAGATAGTTCTCTGAAGACGTCCACGCAGTGTGTAGCGCCAGTCAAAAAAGCAAGCAGGATGTTAGGAATCATTAAAAAGTGGATAGAGAATAAGATGAAGAATATCTTATTGCCCTTATATAAATCCATAGTATGCCCACATCTTGAATACTGTGTACAGACAGGACCGGCGCTAGTGTTTTTAGTGCCCTGGGCGCATGGCCATTTTGCTGCCCCGTGCACTGGTCCCGCTGCTCAGGTCCAGGCTCCGGTGGAGCTGCTGCAGCTGTGCCTGCGGGAGGCCCACCGGAGCCGCTGGACCAGCGGACCATCCGCAGGAATGCCTGTGGCAGCTCCACTGGAGCCACGGGACCAGGGGACCCTCCGCAGGCACGACTGCGGCAGGTCCACCAGAGCCGCCTGCTTCCCCCCGGGCAAAATGCCTCCTCCCAATAATCCTGGCGCCCAGGCGATTGCCTAGGCCACCTAAATGGAAGCACCGGCCCTGCGAACAGATGTGGTCTCCTCATGTCAAAAAAGAGATGCTGGCATTAGAAAAGATTCAGAGAAGGACAACTAAAATGATTAGGGGTTTGGAATGGGTCCTGTATGAGGAGAGATTAAAGAGCCTAGGACTTTTCAGTTTGGAAAAGAGGAGACTAAGGGGGATATGATAGAGGTATATAAAATAATGAGTGATGTGCAGAAAGTAAATAAGGAAAAGTTGTTTAGTTGTTCCCATAATACAAGAACTAGTGTTTACTAAATCAAATTAATGGGTAGCAGGTTTAAAACAAATAAAAGGAAGTTCTTCACACAGCGCACAATCAACTTATGGAACTCTGCCTGAGGAGGTTGTGAAGGCTGGACTGTGCACTGGAATGGGTTACCTAGGGAGGTGGTGGAAATCTCCTTCCTTAGAGGTTTTTAAGGTCAGGCTTGACAAAGCCCTGGCTAGGATGATTTTGTTGGGAATTGGTCCTGCTTTGAGCAGTGGATTGGACTAGAGGACCTCCTGAGGTCCCTTCCAACCCTGATATTCTATGATTCTATGATCACAGGGTTTAAAAGAGAACTGGATAAATTCATGGAGGTTAAGTCCATTAATGGCTATTAGCCAGGATGGGTAAGGAATGGTGTCCTTAGCTTCTGTTTGTCAGAGGGTGAGAGGGATGGCAGGAGAGAGATCACACATGGAATGTCAGGGATTGGATATTTACACAGATATCAGTAATGTCCAGAGCTATCATAATTAGTGACAACCAGGATTCTGGAAGAGATATTAAACCTCATGCTTCAGGGCTTGAGCCAATCTCTAAGTAACAAAGACCAAGGTGAGAACTATATGGGGGGCAGATTATCCCACCTCTACCTCCTATGGGATTCTTCCACCTTCCTCTTAAACATCTGGTTATGGCCTCTGTCAGACAGGATATTAGATTAGATGGACCTAGTTTCTGATCCAGTCTGGAAATTCCTATGTTACTATGAAAAGAGAGCAGGTAAATCTGGAGTCATTCTGCTCAAAGCACAGACCAGTATCTGAATTTGGAATACTTGAATTAGATACTAGTTGAAGAGGGCACATTTGACAGGATCTATCTCCATCCACTAGAGGGCAGTCCCCGCTCCTGCCTACATTTCCTTAAATTATGTTGATATTGTCTCCATGAAATACATTTATATGTGTATAGATCCATTCCATTTCTGCATTACACAAATATCCATACACTTGCTTTCGAGAAGTTGGTAGACAAGCATGAAGTTCTCATTTTTTTAACCCAAGTTTTCTCAGATGGACACAATTAAAAATATTGTTTCAGCTTTTTGGCAAGAAACTACTTTATTTATTCATTATTAGTTTGGTTGCAAAATAGATTGGGAAAACATTATTCTCAGCCCATTTTTGCGTTGGTTGGTTTGTTTGTTTTTATGGTGATGGTGTGTGACCTTTTTAAAAAGGTCCCACTTCAACCTATCGTTCAGCTGACTAATTTTGTGTCTTCAAATCTTAGTTGTGAACGTTGTCCATAGTGAAGTATTGATTCCTTATGTAACCCTTCTTCCAGTTGAAGTCAGCAGCAACAGGGGCTGGGTTCAATATCTAAGGGTTCCTTTCCAATAATACAACACAAAACTGGCTCCAGCCCCAACCCAGTAACCTGAGACAATTACACATTACCCCTTGGGCGCCTCTAGAGGCAACAGTTCCCCTCTCACAAGCACAGAGTCTGTGCAGAAAAGAAAGTTTTAATAAAAAGGGGGAAAGTAACCTGGCATTAACTTGGGAAAACACTGCAACCAGGATTGTTAACATAAAATAATGGGGCTGGCTTGACACTGTGTCCTCAGAACGAGCCCTCTTGGGACATCCCTCTTTGCAGTGAGTTTTGGAGACAATCATTGTAACAGGTCCCCTTCCTTTGAACTGGTCTGTGCAGTTGGTGGCAGCAGAGCAGCTGGTGCCCTGCAGGGCCACATGCAGAGTCCCTCATCAGTGACCGTTTAGCAGACCTGGCCCCAGAAATGGCCTCCATTCTATGGGTCCCCTGGCCAAGCTGCAGCTGGGTCTTGACAGTGCCAGTGTCCCTGGTTTGTGAGTCTTCCTCTTTGTTTGCCTCCAAGGGACTTGTGAGCCTGGTGCTGTTGCTTTTCTGGAGCTGGTCACAGCCAGTTTAGTACAGATAAAAGGTATAAAGCTATTCTTGGTGAAGTGTCCCAGAGGTATTACTGGCACTTGGCTGTTCATCAAAGGAGACCGGACATGTACCAGCCCTTGTAATCTGAGCAGAGTCCCCAAGCGTTTTAGACAAACTCCTTGGTTAAGATTAAACATTAAAATAAGTTTATTAACTACAGAAAAATATTTAACTAACACTTATAATCACTTAAAATCTATCTCTGAACTTTATGCCTAGGAAATAAAAAGTAAACACGCATTCTAAATCCTAAACTCCATCAGATTCACTAGGATTTGAATGAAAAACATTTTCACACTCCACTGGATGTTGTAGCCAGGTTACAGTTCTCTATTCACAGGCTGAATTCCCTTCCTAGCCAGGGACCAACCTGCCCAGTTCAAAGTCTTTGCCTTTGCCGCATTCTTATTGCCTCCAGAATAGGTGGCGGAGGTGAGAGGTGGTCTCATGAGGCCACTGTCCCTTATTTTATACTCTTAATTCATGTCCCTGGAAAAATACTGGCATAGACATGTCCTGCTGGGCCCTGCTGAGTCATAGAGTTCAGCAATTCCCATTGTGTGGTCCTTGCACAACTGTCTTTTATAGAATTGTGAATTTCTTGTTTACAATTCCCCTGCTGGTCAATGGTTGGTGACATTTGTTTAACCCCCGCCTGGGTGCAGGTCACCTCCCAGGTTGTCACTGGAGAACTAACAGTGGGTAACTCCCAGGCTCCTAATATATTTCAATAACAAACATATAACAAAATTTGATAATGATGTATACAATGATGATATGCATATTTTGACAGAAGAATGAGTTTCT